>NC_138230.1:14392571-14580071 GCF_964197995.2 Scardinius erythrophthalmus
CTGGATTCCAGCACTGTGTGTGCATTGCTATCTTGTAAAATAAATCACACTGGTCAGGTTCACCTATACACTCCCTCACAGAAAGTGTTAAGAAATGCAAAATCAGCCACATATGTATACAATAGGGCTCATGCTTCACACCAGGAAGGGTGACAAGGTTGTCTTTACTGTCTCTAATTTTAGGGCTGGGCGATATATCGCATGACATTGTTATGCGCATCTCGTCAGTAAAGCCGGTTCCTTGATTAGTAGTAAATCGGCATCACCTGCTTTCAGATGGAGTGGCATTCACTACACAGAGCCGTAGTTCACTGACAAGCTGAGCCATATCGCATAATTATCACAGACGTATCGCCTGCGATAATTAATGTGATATGGCTCAGCTTGTCAGTGAACTACGGCTGTAGTAAATGTGGTGTAAATGCTGCTCCATCTGAAAGCAGGTGATGCCGATTTACTACTAATCAAGGAACCGGCTTTACTGACGAGATGCGCATAACAATGTCATGCGATATATCGCCCAGCCCTATTCTCTTTCCCTTTGTTCAACTGGCCTCTTACACACATTTTCTGTCTGTCCGTCTCTTTCTCTCTGTTTTTTCCTCACTCTGTCTCCCAACAATAAGTTAAAACACGTTGTAGCAAATGAAAATGTTTAAGTAATGTTTACTTTGTTAATAAATAAAGCTCTTCAAACATATATCCATTGGTCTGTCATTCTTTAATATATTGTGTAGTTATAAACTCTTTAGACTGTTAATGATTAGTGCTTTTTTAAAAAGTTTGTGGGTAAGAATCGTGTTTAAAAAAAATCCCTTATTTTGGGGATGGATTCCGGGAAATCTCCCTTATTTTCAATGTTCAATGTTGACAGCTATGATTGGCAACCATCTGCCACGAGCTCCTAAATCCGCCAATGCTACTTTTACCCTTGACCCAAAAACCCAGATGACTTAAAAACGCATATTTCTGTTGATAACCTCACATTAAGACAAAAAACCCTCTATACTACGACTCAAAACACGACTCATTCGCGTACACGAGAGTACGCACTTACAATCACAGATGACTCAACTGATTATAGCAGACAGTTGAGTTAACGACGACACCTGCTGGTTATTTCAGTATTGCAGCACTGAGAGCTTGTCAATGGTCGAAGTCTGTCAAAAATGTATCAATTCAATTCAATGTAATTTCCCAGACGATTAATATATTTTTTTCAATCAAGAGCAAAGAAATCTGGATGATAAACAAACTGCTTTCATAATCTGTGAGTATAGCTTCCTTTATATCCATTCATAGAAATTCATATCAAGCCACCTGAGGCCTTTTTTAATATCTTTGTGAGGTATGAAACGTGATATATCCAAGTGAACTTGCATAAAGGTCACATACACCCTGACCTTTACCAAGTGCATTCTTTCAAGCAATAACCAGTCAGTTCTGGGATATAGACTGTAACTATAGGCTTATATGCTCCTATGCATCCATTCACAAAAAAATGTCTAAACAAAATATTTAAGCACAAAATTGTCTGCATCTTCATCGCAAGAACAGAAAAAATAAGCCCAAATAAATACCTCTAAGAAGAGAGCAAGCTGTATGATAGTGGCCTTTAGCAATAAAGTTAAGATCCCTTTGTACCAGTAGAGGGAGATAGAGCTCTAACTTTCCACTGTTTACTGCATTTGAAGGCCTTAGTTGGGAAACACCTTTACCAATTGACCATGTGTGCATCATCCAACAAATAACTTTAAGACAACATTACATTTTGTCCATTGCCCTGGAAAAACTTGTGCATTTTACCACTTGAAATGCACCACTGACTTTATAGAGCAATGCTTTAGCCTGAGACAATTCAGGCTAAGAGTTCTGGCAAATATAAAAGGATGAGAGAGACATACTTGGTGTGCTCTGTGCAACAGCATATCCTTTACCTTGATTTGCAAGCGGATGGGATACAAGGGCATTGGATTTCCCCTCAAGCACAGCTGTTGCTGGGCAGACGAAATCCTTCACCAGAAGATCTGCATACATTGAGGATGGACAGGGGAAGTCAAATTAAACAAAAGGTTGATTGGGTTAAAAGACAAAGGACAGGAGGGGGAGGGGAGGGGAGGGGAGGGGGAATAAGTATTAACACATTAATAGAAAGCACAACCTTACATGTATGCATCTATATTTTCTGTTCAGTTTCAAACACATGTAAAGAGAAAGTACTCAATTCTATCGAAATCGCATTAATCATTTATCAATGCATGATCATGCAAATAAGAACAAAAGCACTGGTTACTTGAGCAAAGCGTTTATTTTAATAGGCTATTTGAATTCAGTGTTAATTTCGAGTTAACTGTGTATGACGATGGTGGGTAATTTCACGCTGCACGTGCATCTGTGGAAAGTTTTGCATGAAGCGATTAGCAAATGTTTCACTTGAAACGTGCAGAGCACGCGCGCTTCGCGAATGTGGGCGTGTCCCTCACAACCAATTGAATTAAGTAGGCTTACGCTACAGACGAGGAGAGATGATGAACAGCAGAACATGAATGAAAAACCTCAACATCACTGTTAAACATCATCTTCGGTCCTGTAAAATGTAATGGTGTAGAATTAGCCAATGGATTTTGTTTTATGAGATTTACTTATAATTCAAAATATGGATTTCACTAAATATATTATATATTAATATAATAATTTGACAACTGAAATTAAAATATTTATGCATATGCATTAAAATGGCAAGTTTTTTAAATCTAAAAATTGCGTTTTATAACTAATTATGGCTAAAATATAGCCTATGATAATTATATATTTAAAAGGTTTTCTCTTATT
The DNA here is from genome assembly GCF_964197995.2 of Scardinius erythrophthalmus. Classification (NCBI taxonomy): domain Eukaryota; kingdom Metazoa; phylum Chordata; class Actinopteri; order Cypriniformes; family Leuciscidae; genus Scardinius; species Scardinius erythrophthalmus. The sequence continues at coordinate 14,395,404 of NC_138230.1, forward strand.
TCCAATTCAGAAACTCGAAAATAACATCCTGATATTATTTTGTGTGTTATACTCGAGTGTTTTTTTATTGTTGTTGTTTGTTTGTTTTTTTCGCGCAAAGAAATTTGAATAGGTAGCCTATGATCTTACTGAAACCAGAGGACATGACGAGACACGGGTTGACTTTCTAATGTATTGGAGCGCTTCATGGTAAACCCTTACTGTGTTTTTCAATACGCCGACGTTAGAAATTCAAAAAAACATTGAATATTAATTTGAGAGGCGAAAACCTTTGTTTATAAATGGTAATGGAATGCAAATAAAACTACAACCCTTGAACTCTGGCCCTTCTCAATTTCTGTAAATAAATCAATTATTAAGAAATAATGTAGCTAACTTTAATAAAACATTATATGTTCTCTCACGTGTATTTATTTGTGTGCACATTACATTAAGTCTGTAAAAAGTAGTAATACAAGCGGATTAGATCATGTTTAGTTTAGGCTAAACATTAATTTAAACCTCAATTGCACCTCAAGTACACCCAAAAATGAAGATTATGTCATCATTTACTCACCGTTATGTTTTTCCAAACCTGTATGAGTTTCTTTCTTCTGCTGAACTAAAAAGAAGATATTTTGAAGAATGTTGGTAACCAGACAGTTGATGGTATACCAAGCAATAGCCACCATTGACTTCCATAGTTTCTTTTTTTTTTTTTCCTTCTAAGTAAGTCAATGGCTACCATCAACTGTCTGGTTATCAACATTCTTCAAAAAATTTTCTTTTAAGTTCAACAGAAGAAACTCATACAGGTTTGAAACAACATAAGGGTGAGTAAATGATTACAGAATTTTAGGGTGAAGTATCCCTTTAAGCCTATGCAGCGTTTTCATCAGATCTTTCTACCAAATCACAACACATTAATATGTTATGACTGTATTTTTGGAAACGATTTATGACCTCAAAACGCTTCTCTTCATGTACATCTGCTGTTTTACATGAAAGAGGAGATCAGCCGTATAAAGCAGGGACTTCAGAGGGCGAAAAGAGAGTTTGAAAACCCCTGGTGTGAAACTATAAAGAATTTGCTCAACACCAGATGTTTTCTTGTCATGAGTGTGTACTTTTCTGACGAAAAATGAAACTTTTAAATGAACAGCAAAAGGCATGTGCTAGTTTTGATGAGGATTTTGTTGTAGGGTAGAGAATCCAACGAGTATATACCAGGACTGATTGGGCTCCCCTTGGCACAGGGCCCAGGACAACATTCAGGGTTGTCTCCCCCTGCTGACGACCATGTGTAAATATTATTTTTGTTTTGCAACTTACATCAAATATACTAGTGGTTACACCATCATATGTCTACCTCAAATTGTTTTTGGAATGTAGACAGACATTAAAGATTAAGGCAATTAGAGAAGTGTTCAGCTTTAACGGGTCTTAAGCAATTTAATGCTTATTTTATGATTTTAAAAACTTCACTACTAAAAGCAATGACTTTAAGGGTTAGTTCACACAAAAATTTAATTCTGTCATTAATTGCTTACCTTCATGTCGTTCCAACCCTGTAAGTTTCGTGCATCTTCAGAACACAAATTAAGAACTTTTTGATGAAATCTGAGAGATTTCTGTATCTTCATTAACTACCACTTTTACACTCCAAAAAATACATAAGATTGTAAAAACATTGCATATAAATCGAGCAGTTTAGTCCAAATTTTCTGAAGAGACTATCTCTTTATATGAGGAACAGATTGAATTTAGGCTTTTATTCACATATAAACATTCATCAACACACACATCAGTTGTGGTAAACGGAAGCTCAAGCATGTTCGCTTGACGTGTGAGAACCAATGAGGTTCATGCTCGTGTTACGCTACGCGTTTGAGCTTCTGCAAGAACCAATGAGGTACATTCTCGTGTTACGCCACACGTTTGAGCTTCCGCAAGAACCAATGAGGTTCATTCTCGTGTTACGCAGCGCGTTTCAGCTTCTGCAAGAACCAATGAGGTTCATTCTCGTGTTAGGCAGCACGTTTGAGCTTCTGCAAGAACCAATGAGGTTCATTCTCGTGTTACGCCACGCGTTTGAGCTTCTGCAAGAACCAATGAGGTTCATTCTCGTGTTACGCCACGCGTTTGAGCTTCCGCAAGAACCAATGAGGTTCATTCTCGTGTTACGCCACGCGTTTGAGCTTCCGCAAGAACCAATGAGGTTCATTCTCGTGTTACGCAGCACGTTTGAGCTTCTGTATGAGGTTTGTTCTCGTGCGGCAAGCAGGTTCGGTTGAGCCTGATCAATGTTTATATGTGAATAAAAGCCTAAATTCAATCTGCTCATCATATAAAGTGATCGTGTCTTTTCAGAAAATTTAGACTAAATCGCTCAATTCATATGGATTAGTTTTACGATCTCTTTAGAAACTTTTTGAAGCATAAAAGTGGTAGTTGCGTAGCTGTCAATGGAGGGACAGAAAGCTCTCAGATTTCATAAAACGATCTTCATTTGTGTTCCGAAGATGAACGAAAGTCTTACAGGGTTGGAACGACATGAGGGTGAGTAATTAATGACAGAAGTTTAATTTTTAGGTGAAATAACCCTTTAATTTTTCCAATTACATAACTTTAGTTATTTAGCTAGTTTCTCATTATTTAACATTTTTGAGGCACAGAGAAAAGCCAGTTTCAAAATGTACTGGAATGGTTTACTTTTATGATCCAGACCAGGGATGGGCAACTTCGGTCCTGGAAGGCCACTGTCCTACAGAGTTTAGCTCTAACCCTGAAAAAATCACCTGTAACTTTCTAGTAATCCTGAGGACCTCGATTTGCTTGTTCAGGTGTTTGATTAGGGTTGGAGCAAAACTCTGTAGGACAGTGGCCCTCCAGGACCGAAGTTGCCCATCCCTGATTCAGACATTAAAGATTTCTGAAACCACGTCGGAATCAAACAAAACGGCTTTGATCATTGCCAAACTCCTTCCTAAAGAATGAGGCAAATTTCTTTATTACTTTACGTGTTTTTGCTGTTGTATTAATCAAGGGGGAAAAAACTCAGGAAGTTGTTACCCTGATTTGATTCAAGGAGCTGACTCCATAAACGTTCGTGTACGAATCAGCCACAGCTGATCCTCGAGAATAAGAGATATTAAATGAAGTGGAACTATGATGCTTATAAACAAGCCTCATATTAGAGGAAGGAGTTCTTGTGCAAATTCTTTGTCTTCTATGCTACATTTACTTCGGAGAAAGACACACAACTTAAGTGTGACCAGAGTTATCTCTAGAAAAAGTCCTAATTTGATTTGAAAAAAAAAACTTTTATCTTTAACTGTGTCTGCATATAATTTGACAACTTCAACAGTTAAAAGTGTGCAAATGTAAGCCTAAAGTAAGGTAAAAATGCAAGAAATTAAGAGGTAAATACTCTGCCAACCAGACTAGAGTATGTGAGAGGAGTGTTTTGTCCAGGATCACTAAGTTGGAAGCAGGAAACCCGAAGTGGAACTGAAATGGAACGATTATAGAACGCTTTGAGTGAAGTGAATAATTTAGCTTGAGTTAACTGTATGCATTTTCGTATTTCATTGCTTATTAGAAATGGTTTGCTAAAAATGCTATGATAAAAAATGGCATTCATTAACTCATTTAAACACCAAGTAATTGGGAAATTTACTTTAAATGGGATTAAATTCCTTTGATTTTGGTTCTAGAATTAAACATGGTGTAGGACAAATCTCAGTCATTTCTAATCAACATGAGCTGCAGCCATTTAGCTACAATATTTTTCTGCATATGTGTTGATCATTTTATTGATGAATGTTCGCGAAAATGTGAAGAGCAAAGAAATCAGTCACTGAAGCAACTGAGATGAAAAGACTCAAAGAAATCATGGTTGAGACTGCACTTCCCCACAGTGTTTTGTTTTGTTTTCAAACACATCTTTATTTAAATCAGTACAGTAAAAGCCTCTGGGAACTGAGGGAGGCCATGACCATTCTGCCCGACAACTTCTTTTCTTCTGTGTCTTCTGCCACTGTTGGCAAAAACGGCTTGTCTCTGTACACCTCAGCACCTTACCTCAAAATTGTAAAGATTACTTTTTCTCTACACTGCTGTTTCTCCATGACAGATGATAATGAAGCTTAACTACCTGTTAGGGCTACATTTAATTACAAGTACAAAATAAGATGTGGTGAATCAAAACTACCAGCTTTGCATAACAATATAGCTTGATCATCAGTAGAACTTAACTTCAGAAGTAAAAAAATATTAAATGTCGATCCAAAAAAAAACTTTGAGGTCTTTCCCAAAGATATTTGCAAGATACAAGCGCTAACATTTTTATTAAGGGAAAGGACATTTTGAATTAACATTTAAATCTGATTGACAGAAAATCTATAGAAATTAAAGAATTAATGAAATGAAATAGAATAACCACCTCTTGTTTTGTCTGCATTCAGATTCCATCTCATTCCACGCCAGATATTCTTTCCATTTCTCTGCTCCAGTGCTCCTTGACATCTTGCCGCACAACTGCTCATGGTTTGCATGTCTTGATCATGGAACAGAACACATCTTGCTCAAGAGTTTTTAGTGATCTGGTTGCATCCCCCTGGTAACTTGAATAAATTTGCACTTCTCTATTGTGATCTCGTGAAGGAATTCAACACCATCCCCTTCGCGTCATTGTCCACAGCAATCTTTGACTTGCTGATAACCCAACAGCACTTGGACTTTACTTGCTCACTGTGACATGCACTAAACACCTGAGCATAAGAATCACAATAGACACTTCAGTAATGCGGAGGCAAGTAAGGTCTTTTTGGGGGATAAAATGGGCCCCTGACTCTGGGAGGTCCGCCAAAGGGTGGACCGGGTCGCTTGCCTCTTGGAAAGGGCAGCTCATGGTGGACCGGTGGTGGCCGACGAAGAGGCCTTGGAGGCGGATAGTGCCCAGGGTGAGGTGGACGAACATGGTGTGGCGGAGGAGGCCTGTGCTCCAGGTGAGGAGGAACCCTGTGCTCTGGATAGTGAGGAGGTATTTCTGCAGGATAATACTCAGGTGCTGGTGAAATTGGGTGCATGTCATAATGGGGGGGAGATGGGCTATGTGGTGGATGGTCGTAGTATGGGTCAAAGTATGGATCTTCGGGCAAAGGTCGAGAAGGACTTGGGGCTTCATGGTAACCCCTTACTGGAGGAGGAGAACCAATGCGGTGATGGGGTATACTTGGAGGATTCTGCAGAGGTACTCTTGGTGGATGTTGATGGTTATAATCCAATGGACCATTCGGAGGGATGTTAGGAGCATGGTGTGGTGCATGAGCAGAGTGAGAAGCCCCTTCCCCATGTGGATAGAAAGGCTCCTTGTTTGGAACCTCATGAGACAAGCGTTCATAATCGAATCCTGAGGCACATGAGCTATCACCACCACCTCGTTCTGCTTCACCGAAAGGTTCCTGCAAATCCCTGGTAGCACAAGGACCACTTGCTCTCAAAGAAGATGCTGGAGGCATGAAGTCTTGAGGTGGAGGAGGAAGATTTGGGATAGGTGGGAGAGGTGCAGTAAAGAAATTAGGTGCAGCGAGATCCTGTCTTGGTTCTTTGGCAAGGTATGTTTCTGCATTGTATGTGTCAGAGCTGGACAACACTTGCTTCTCTTGATTATCTCGATATGCATAGCTGCCTTCCACCAGTTTAGGATTTGGTCCCATATCATGGATTACAGGGTTTTGTCTCAGCTCTTGACGCATCACACCGGATCTCTCGGTGGCCTCTACACTGTCTCTCAAAGGTTGTTGGTTGCTGGGCATAGAAGAAGAACGCATAGCTTCAATGCGTTGATGCCGCTTTGCTTCTGCCTCCGCAAGAGAGGGCACAGAGGTTCGAAAGTCTTTTTTTGGTTCAAACTTCTGGTGACTTTCCATATGAGCTTGTGGATCAGTGTGAGCATTTTGTACCTGCCAAGATGTTGATTTAGCATCTAAAGCTGTGGACGTAGAAGCTGTTTGCCCCTGCTGATATGGGAATGGCTCTGTTTGGGGATCATCCATAATTTCGTCTTGCGTTGGTGTAGCACCAGCTTCATCCCTTACAGGGGTTCCTCCAAGGTTCTCTGCACTTGCTGAAGGGCTATCAACAGTTACCTTAGGCCATGGAAGAATAGACGGAAACCCTAAATTAAAGCCTTTCAGTCCTGCGTTCCCTTGGAGTAAGGTATCAATCTTGCAGTCCAGGGTAGAGTTGAGAGAAGAGCAAGGATCTACTTTTTCATTCGCAATATTGGACTGCAAAGGAGTAGGCTCCACACATCCTTGAGAGGTAGGATCCCTGGCCAATGGGACACTAGATGGAGTAGGTAACACTTTAGGAATTGTATGAGTCTCAGCTGTTAGAGGAGGAGGAGATTGCTTGTCAGAAATTGGAGTTGTGGTGGTCTTTGCAGCCGGGTTATTTAGCAAAGACGACAGACCTGGGAGGAAAAATTAGGGATAGGGATGCAAGGGTCAGCAGATTAATTTAAAAACACCACATTTCTAAAGAACCTGTACAGAGTCTTTTCTAATATCATCTGCTGTTTCTACCACAACTAGGCAAAAGGTCTATAACGTTTTAAATCAACATGATACAACATTCTCAACACATTTAACTTCTGTAATGTGACATTTCTACGTAAACAGTATATTCAACAAGAGGGGAATGCATCCATTAGGAATTGTGGGCAAAAGTATCAGAATAAAGACATAACAGAATGGGAGTTCGCATTTGACTGTGGAGGGCTACTTTGCTCCTGAAACACTGCCTGTCTGACACCAACTTTTGGCACATAGGTCAAGCTCACCCTTGAAAGCATCGCAATGTATCCCAATGCCATTGCCTTTACAGGATATCCCAATGCTTTATTTTTCCCCAGACCCATTGTTATTTGCCATTACCTTCATTTTAAACTCAGCAAAAAAGAAACATCCCTTTTACAGAATTCTGCATCTTGATAGGAAAGTTTTTTTTTTTTTAAATCAAGCTAGTTCAATGAACCATAAATAATTATTGCATCTAAACCTGTGGAACAGGCCTTAAGACACTAACAGTTTACAGGCGGTAGACAATTAAGGTCACAGTTCCAATAACTTATCACATTAAAGAAACCTTTCAACTGACTCTGAAAACACCATGAGAAAGATGCTCAAAGTCCTATCTCAACTGCTTGGCATAAATCTGTATTCGTTGATTGCAAACTGTGCTGAAACCATGAGCCTGTAGAACGCTCAGCAGCGCCGTGTTATTTACTATGAAACATGCAGAGGAGGCGCACATTTAAATAAATCATAGCCCTTTGAAGTTTAACAATCAATCACAATAAGCCATATCAGGATTCCTGTCAAGAAGTTTTTTTTTTTTGCTGAGTTTAGTAATGTTAACCTGCATTAAATAACCGTGTTAACTATGAGCAACATTATCGAAAAAAGACACACTACCTAAAACAACAGCTTAAAATGTCATTTAACTTTTTGGCTTTTGATTAACATGATTACTGACCTAGGTGACATCATTTGTTTCAAAGGTGGAGCAAGTTATTACATTTTTATAAGATTACAAAGTAAAACATGTTTTCTTCTGAATAGCATACGCTGATGAAGTCATACTACGTGAGTCTGCAAACATGTATTAGAAGAAAACTAAAGTTAATTTTGATTGAATGAATTTATTATCCCAACTCTTTGGATATCATCTTACTTTTCCAGTTCTCACCCTGAAAACCCCCCTGGGCTTGTGTTTTGGATAAAGCGCTGAGCAGAGTGTTGGTGTTGATGTCCACCCTAGAAAGGATGCTGGCCAGCGGATTGGCTGGAGGGGCAGTAGCAGGGGGAGTCTTCTGAGTTGAGCTTGGAGTGGGAGGTACACTTGGGGAAGACCGAGATACAGGACTTACTCCTACAGCTGCAAAGAAAAAGGCAATGATTGAATGCACGATGTTACATAAAAATGTACATTTGTCATGTAACTTTGGGGCTTTTTTGACACTTTTTACTGACAGATAGCAGAGTGGAGACACAACACAGGCCACATTCAAACCTGCATCTCTTAAATGAGCACCACGGCTTATCATTGGGCCATGGATCTGACCAGTATGCACTGTTGATAGGCTTTTTCAACCTGTGTATAACATGCTGTACAAATCAAACTAAAACATCTCACCTGAGTTCTTCATAACGTTTGTGATTGTGCTGAGGATGGAGCTGATCTTGCCTAGATCAACGCCTGCAAGGTTGACTGGCAGTGACTGTGTGGTTGGTGTGGTTGGTGTGGTCATTGTTGTTGTTGTTGTTATTACTGTTGAGGGAACTGCCACTGCTGTGGTCATGATCTGCTTTGTTTGTGTGCCTTCATTTGTTTGTAAAGATTCTGTGACATTTGGAGTGACAGAAGACTGTTTGGACACAACAGCAGGGGCCACACGTTCCTCTACTATAAGGAGGAAACAAAATTAAGAAGTAATTAAATAAACCCCTGCACCATAACAGCTTAACCATCAGCTTTTATTGAATGTGAGAAACATGCTGAATGCCAAACATAACATAGTAAAGGTGCTCTAGTACCTATGATGGCAGGAGTTTCTGTTTCCTCTACATCCGAGAGCTCCATGTCCTCTATGTCACGATTGTCTTTTTCTCCCACAGAGACACTTGGTGGTGGGGAACCCCCATCAGATGAGAGGGGGCTGGGAGCATCAGCCAAAGCAATAAGGTCCTCCTCCATCGCCTGACCATCCAGATCTGGGTCTGGGGTACCAATCCTTTCCAGAGCGCGGAAGGGTGACTCAGAGCCCGTTGGTGAAGGGGCATCTTCAATGGGAGAGGGGACGGGGGAGTCATCTGGATCAGGCACCATAGCCTTCAGTGCATCGAGTTTGCGCTTAAGGTGTGACACCCGGTTTGCAAATGTCTCGTAGGCCTGGAAATGTATGATTTGAAGAGATGTTCCACTATTAGTTTCACAATATTTGCACATCAACAATATGAGCAATACGAACATACATTACTGTTCAAAAGTTTGGGGTCAGTAAGCTTATTTTTAAAGAAATGAATGATTTCATTCAGCAAGGATACATTTCATTGATTAAACGTGTCAGTAAAGATATTTTACGTGTTTAAGTGTCTTCCATTTTTAATAAACATCGACAGTTGGATTGAAAAGTCTTCTCATCAATAAATCCAGGGGGAAAAACGGATCACGGTTTCCACAGAAATATCAAGCAGTTTTTTAATATTATAAAAAACTATTATAATATTATCAATATTAATACTGATATAAGACTGGAGTAATGGCTGCTGAACATTTTGCTTTACCATCACAGCAATAAATTAAAATATTATATTAAAATATATATTAAATTGAAACTAGTTATTTTAAATTGAAAGAATATATCACAATATTACTGCTTTTACTGTATTTATCATCAAATAAATGCAGCCTTAAGCATAAGACGCTTCTCTCTAAAACATTTAAAGTTACATATAAGTGTATATTTTATATTAATTTGTTTAAACCAATATTGTGAATATTGCATTGATGTTAACATGATTTTCACCATGAAGTTCCCTAGATTGTGTCCACTCACAAATAATAATAAAAAAACAATGAAAATGTCAGATCAAGTATATATATATATATATATATATATATATATATATATATATATATATATATATATATATATATATATATATATATATATATATATATATATATATATATATATATATATATATATCCACAAGTATAATTCTCATCGACCATGCCTAATTATATTATCATTTATTACCACTATCAAAAACACATTAAACCTGGCAAAACTAATAACCACAAATTAAATTATCCCAGAAATGTGGAAATTTCAACAATTATTTGTAAAAGGGTTAAAACTATTCACATATTTTGATGAAATGGTCAAATGTGGCCATCACAGACAGGCTAAATAAAACAACATTGCTACATAATGGTCAGGATGTCTTTGTTTTTGTACAAATTCAATTGTGGCGCAATGCAGCTGAAACCACTAAAAGCATTAAATGAGCATTTGGTCATTACTTCTGAAAGGGCAATTTGCTGCTTTCAAATATAAAGATAGTTTTTTTATATGTGTACTGAAATATTGAGTCTGCTGGAAGACCTGAGGCTGCTGTGAGTGAGGAGATTAAGAGGTCTTGTTGAAGCAAACGAAAATAATTCGATTTCATAAAGTGCTTTTTGGAAATATAAATAAAACAACGTTTTACTTACTTCCTATGCAGCCATTTCATTTTAAAATGACCTGATGGCTCTCTACATTTATTCCAGTCTACCAGTGTGGAGAATTCATACATTTAGTAATATTCGAAAACAAACACAGCTTTGCAGTGTAAATTATTTTGTGTAGCTAATGTATGTTTACTAAGAATATCATTTCAAATTGTACCCAAAAAATATCATTAAAGCCCCCCTGTGGTGAAAATCAAGCTTTTAATGTTGTTTATATGTCTATGTGGTGTTTTTAATATGCTTTAAGACAAATCATGAGCAAATTCATAAGTCAACATACAGTGAGGAAAATAAGTTTTTGAACACCCTGCTATTTTGCAAGTTCTCCCACTTAGAAATCATGGAGGGGTCTGAAATTGTCATCGTAGGTGCATGTCCACTGTGAGAGACATAATCTAAAAAAAAAAAAAATCCAGAAATCACAATGTATGATTTTTTAACTATTTATTTGTATGATTTCAAACCATGACGTCTTAGTGTATTACCAACAGTAACCTTGGAAACGGAGGTCCCAGCTCTTTTCAGGTCATTGACCAGCTTCTCCCGTGTAGTTCTGGGCTGATTTCTCACCTTTCTTAGGATCATTGAGACCCCACGAGGTGAGATCTTGCATGGAGCCCCAGTCCGAGGGAGATTGACAGTCATGTTTAGCTTCTTCCATTTTCTAATGATTGCTCCAACAGTGGACCTTTTTTCACCAAGCTGCTTGGCAATTCCCCCGTAGCCCTTTCCAGCCTTGTGGAGATGTACAATTTTGTCTCCAGTGTCTTTATGGGGTGGACAGGTGTCTTTTACAGCTAGCGACCTCAAACAGGTGCATCTAATTTAGGATAATAAATGGAATGGAGGTGGACATTTAAAGGCAGACAAACAGGTCTTTGAGGGTCAGAATTCTAGCTGATAGACAGGTGTTCAAATACTTATTTGCAGCTGTATCATACAAATAAATTGTTAAAAAATCATATATTGTGATTTCTGGACAGTGGACATGCACCTACGATGACAATTTCAGACCCCTCCATGATTTCCAAGTGGGAGAACTTGCAAAATAGCAGGGTGTTCAAATACTTTTTTTTCCTCACTGTATTTGCTGAGTATTTTCTCCTTAAAACTGCAGTGAAATCGTCACAAACTACCTTGCAACCAATCATGTCAACGTGTGATTGTCAATGAGTGGATCTCTGAACTGGTGTGAATGAGTGGAGGCAGGGTTAATTTGCATATTCATAGAACCACGCATACTAAATGAGGCATGGGTGTAGAGTTACATTCAAGCTATTTTAAGGCATAAAGAAATTTTTAATCAAGGAAAAAAAACATTTAAATATGTAATTTTGGTGATCAAATATGAGTTTTAAGGGATAAAATTATTACTTTAAACTAATCTGCAATACTCACTTTAGCCACAATCTTGACCTCTTTATATTGCATCTCGTAGAAAATGTCTGCACTCTCCAGAGCTTCCATCAAAGGAGGGCCTTTTTTGACCTCTCCATCCAGAAAGGAAACAAACTCCTGCAGCTTTGTGCTCCCATCTTCAAAGTCTTTAGAAAACCTTTTACCTCCTGCCTTGTCTAAAGTGTGAGATGCAGAAAAAAAAAAGCATGAACACGTGAAAAATATCTATAATTCATGCAGATCCATTTATTACAAAATCAGAATATTAATAAGATACCGTTTACCGACCTTTCAGTTTCTTCAAAGCCTCTGTGCTGCACACATCCACTCTCATTGCAGCTAACTGTTTCTCTTTGAGCTCAATCTCATCCATTGAATTCCTGTACGTGGACAGATGCTCGATAAACGCTGAGGGCTGACAGGTCAAAATAAAAACAAGTAGGTTAGAAGTTAAATAATTGAAAACTGTAATCATTTTCAAATTTGCCCAACCAAGGGGCCCAGAGAGTCATTCAAGTCTAGTGGGAATATTGAATTTTTACCACAAACTCAGCGACAATCTTGGATTTCAGGGCTGATCTGGTGTTGACTGGAGCTGAAACTAAAATAAGGGGAAAAAAATCATTACTTCTACTACTAAGTTTTTACCTTTTATTACATTGAACCACACTGTATAATAATATATTAAAACGCTAAAGACTGTCAATGTTAAACTGTCAATGTAACATACTGACAGGTACATAAAATACTCTCAAGAGCAACATTAACACATCCTTAAAAAGGTCATATGATGCTATTTTAAAAGTTTGAAACAGAATTGGTCAACATGCTTCAATGGTTAAAAACATTATTTTTCCACATATTGTACATTATTGTATCTCCTCTATTCCCAGTGTCTCTGAAACACGCCGATTTCTACAAAGCCCGTTCTTCTGAAAAGCTCAGAGTGCTCTGATTGGCCAGCTGACCCTGTGCGTTGTGATTGGCCAAACACTTCAACTGTGTGTCGGAAATGTAACGCTCCTTACCATAATCAAGGCTTCTAAAGCATTTGTAAACTGTGTGTAATCTGTTTAAGTGTGCAGATCGTATACATGCATAAAACAAATACATTAAAGGAATGTATTCACACTAAAAGAAAAAGCAAACATTAAAAAGCATCATATGACCCCTTTAAATCTTAAAGTGCAATTCAGACCTTTCACTGGCTCTTCTTTCCGAACCAAATTGTTCCTCAGCTGACTGATGAACTCCTCTGAATAGACATTTCTCTCTTCCCAAATGGACAGTATCCTCACCACTGACTTGTTCACCTTAGAATCCTTTGTGGCACTGAAATAAAATCACATAGATTTATAAAGATTCATAAGGTTAATTTCACACAATGCAAATGATAGATTTTGGAAAATAATTTGCATGCAATGAGTCACATTTAATAAAGCAACCACATCTACAACATTTACAGCACTTAGTAAAAAGCAGCCGTTTCTAGTGAATTGGATGCAGAATCAGACAAAAGCGTTGTCAGTCACTGATGTCATTGTAGAAACACTTTTTATATTTCACATTTACAGTCAACCATGATTTATTCTATAAATATGATTCCTAAAACTATATGTAAATAATTTATAATTCAAATGTACTGACTGATATTTGATTGTCTGTCATTATTCTAAACTAAATTGTCAAAACACAAAAACTACATTTGACTTAGTATTTATTTTAAATAAATGACACCTAATTTAAAAAAGTAAAACATTTATAATAAGCTTCAAAACATTGTTTTGTGGAGATGGTTGTTTTGGTTCATGACTCTTTATTGAATAACTGTGTGGAATTTTGAAAATGACTCAGAGAAAAATACTTCCAGAACGGAAGGAATGCTGAGGAAGTGTGTGGCTGTGCAGAAGAAATCTGGGGTGTGTTTCCCATATAACGATGTAGCTCGCTGATTACCTACCACAGTACGATGCATCATTTGAGAAACTAACCAACTAGCCACGACTTGTTTGCTGAAACTGTAGTATCATGGTCGCACCTCCGTTGTTTGAACCAAATTTGTTTAACAATATAGGACTGTTGTTAAGGACGTCACGTGCAGGTAGAGGAGGAATAACCTCTGATTAAACTGATTAATCTATTAACTTGCTTATTAATAAGCCCAAGATCATGATCTAAGTCCACGTCATTTAACAAGAACTGCTTTGCACATTCACTGGATCTGTTGGACCAAATTTTTTTAACTATGTTTGCAACGACGAAACTTGTGACCATAGTTGGCTAACGATGATTTTGGGAAACGCACCCCTGGTTAGTCTCATGTTGTCGCAGTCTCACCTGATGAGGTTCATAGCTTCTGGTAGCATATCAGTGAAGGTGGTCCGGTAGACTATGGCATTTTTCCTTTTACAGTTCTGAATGACATCATTCGCCAGATAGAAGAGATTGAGCCTGTGTGCTGCATCCGCTGGGAAAAGAACAAGGAAACGTTTAACTTCATTAAAAAAAAAAAAAATACTTTAATGGTCCACTTATAATGGCAAGACCTTTGTCTAATATTAGTGAAGATGAGCAAACCATAATGAGGTGTAAACAATCATGCAAAATAACACTGAATAATTTATTTGTAAAAAATTCACAAATTTCAGCAATCTCTTTAAAAATCCATTAGAAGCAACTATTGTCGAAATATATCTACTTTCATCAGACCAACAAGATATGGGTGTTTCTTCAACTACGTTTATGGCCCAGAGCTAGTGTTTGAAGCCATCGGTCAGTTCAGTATGATACTATAGAAGAGCAATGGTACATTTAATAAGAGTAGAATATTTAAATGTTCCCTAAAAAAAATTTGGTTTTTGCACATTACTGTTGTTAACATCAATTCAAGCTCAGTGCTTCACTATTAAATTTCCAATAAACGAACATGTAATATTATTAGTAAATGCACTTATTAATGCAAAACAATAGTAATTCTATGATTAACTCTTATCAAAAACTGACTAAATATTTTAATTTGATTAAAAATTAAATTAACTTTGATACATTTTCCTAGCCTGGAAATCCAGACCCAAATATGAAAGATTAAGGGTCTTGCATCGACTAATGAAAATCGCCCAGCTCGAGGGGCGGCACCAAGCATGCATTTGAAAATATCACTGCACGCAACTGGATAACACTACGACCAATCACAACAATACACGGGTTGACATATCCAGAGCCCCATACGCTTAGCTACCAGCGGAGCTAACTGGTAGATTAGACTCTTGCCGTATCCGGTCGGCAAATCAGCAAAAACATCCTTCTTGCAAAGGAAGGATTCGAGCGCCGTCTTCTGTTCCTCTTTTAAATAAAAATCCAAGTATAACTCGTTTATTGTAGCGGCCAAAGCCGTTTCAAACAACCGGTGTTCATTCATAGCCATCTTGCAATGTTTACTAATGACTTTGACGTCACAGCGCTGTCGTCATCTGTTTAGCTCGCCTCTGGCCCGCCTATATCAGATATCCCGATGTGATTGGTGCAGCTCGGATACAAGGGCATATTTAATGAACATCATTACTCAACGCCAGAGTAAACTCGTTGAGCAAATTCAATTTGTGCTCTCGCGAGAACTCTGGATTTCCAGGGTAACATTTTCCCCCACCGCTACCAAATCAGGGGCTGGTGCCACTTCACAGTAAAACTGTCTTGGAAAGTCTTTACTATGTGTACGTTTATTTTTAGTTCATTTATTTATGTTCAGATTTTGTTGTACCCTTGTCTCAGGCACATATTAAAACTATGACATTCTTTTCTGTGTGAAATACCGAACATTTATACAAAAGTACATTTATACAAAAGTAAAAGCTATCTTTAAAGCACCTTCATTTCCACTACAGAAGGTAATAAAAAAGCAATGCATTAGAAACTCCATCTGTTAAATGGTTAAAAAAATACTTATGTAATACATCTCACTGTCATGATCATCATCATTCCATCTATCTATTACCATTTCAGTCGTGTTCTACAGCAATCTCTTGCCATACACGAAAGACACTATGAATTTTCTTGGCAATTATTGTTTTCAGGGGTTAGTTGCCAGGTCTTTTCCCGACCCTCCCTATTACATGGCTTTGGGACTCACACACGCATTCACACCTACGGGCAATTTAGCATCTCCAATTCACCAATACTGCATGTTTTTGGATTGTGGGAGAAACAGGAGCGAGGAAACCCACACTGACACAAGGAGAACATGCAAACTCCACATAAAAAAGACTCCTGACTCAGCCAGGGATCTTCTTGCTGTGAGGCGACAGTACTACCCACTGAGCCACTGTACCGCCTGATCATCATCACTGCGGTTTAATAAATCACAACAAGAATCACAATGTGTGCAATGATCTGAGCTCCCAAGTTGTGTTTTCGGGTCAATGACAAATAAAGCTTTGAAAAAGGTTTTTTTATATACGTTTTCCAAATTTATTCATATTTTTGTGTCAGGAACAATGCGTTTAAGACTCAATTATTAAACAAGCATTTAAAAATTATTTTGGACTTTTTTGTCAGGTGGTACAACCAAATATTTGTATTCCTAATTTTATAGTGAAATCTTGTTTTGCGCTTGTGCATTTTATTCATATTAAATTTATATTATACAGACGGCAATTAAATTACCACACAACCTTGGAGTTGGGAGAAAAACACTAACATAAACATTTAAAATGAGCTCTTATTGTGGCAGCAATTATATACATTGAAAATACAAACCAAGCAACTTTGTTTACCTCATGTAAATAAGTGGCTGTATTAACTTATTTCCACTAATTTCCATATTTTTAAAATGACATCCATCATTTTGAAATAAAATGCAAGACAGAAAACCATTTTAACTATAGTATGTCTAGCTTCCTAGTTTTAAACAAGATATTTAAATAATTAAATAATAAATAGGACATTATTTTCATATTATTAAAATAAATATGAATTTATTATTATTATTCCAAGTATAGGACAATTTATTTAAAGCAGACAATCATGTGACAGACCACGTGAGCAGAGTGTTCCCGGGTTCGTAGAATCACAAAAACCGCCTTGCGAATGCTCGAGTTTTTTCACTGAGGTGCCATGAAAAATAATTTTTACAGACATCCACATGAGAAACCATTAACATCTGAATAGGGCTTTTTACTAAGAATTAACAAGTCAAAGAAAAAGTTGTACGATTTAGGGCTGCAACAAGTAATCAATAAATTGTTAATAATTAATCATGAAAAGTCATGTGCTATTTACAGCGAACCTCCATCTGTGACATCACATTCAAAAAATCTTAATGCAGAGTCAGACGTTACCATTTTGCATTCTAACAACAACAAGAGATTAAATATCATAACAATGGTATAGTTCAAAAAACCTACTAGACAGAGCGCAACTATTTTAACCATCTTTGTTAAAAATCTAATTTGGGTTTTGAATTAACCATAGTTGAAAACCTGAAATCTATATGCAAAACAAACAATGGTATATTCATTCAAACAGTAACTTTAATGGACGTTGTTTACAGAATATAATGAAAGCGTAAAACTCATAAAAGTGTTTTTAAGTACTATTAAGTAGCACAACATCACTGACAAAGGTGCACCGTGCGTATATAATTGCATTTGTAATAATAACTATTTTCATTATTGATTAGTTTTTGCAGCAATAAAAAAAATCCTATAAGCACATTCTCAGAAAAAAGACGCTTTTATCTGGTTCAATAATTCCACAAAAAATAACACCATTAACAACGCCATCTAAAGAGATTGAAAAATGTCATTTATCTTGATGCCACTACAATTACATTCCTGGCATCCATCATCAGTAATAACGCATACACATCAACAGAATTTTTATTTAGCAGAGGTCGTCACTGACCCCTCCTCCCATTTCTCAAATAAGCAATCTGACATATAGCATTCTAAACCATAGCAATACTATTTTTCCAACATATTTTTGCAGTTTCCTTACTGTTAAAATGGCATTTATTATAAATGTCTTTAACTAGCCTACATATTGTTCTAAAAACAAGCAGTCACTAAATAGACTAGACTTAAGTGAATCCACTGTTCAACTCACAATTAGGTTTGATGGATTCATGCAATGTATTTCCCATCTAAATATATACTAACAATGCCAAAATACAAGACTTGTTATAAAAATATTAAGATGATCATTTTACACATTAACAGTTGGTGGCACCATGTTATATTTATGCAGAATGTCTGTCAACATATTCAAGAACATAATTTGATAAATGTTTATTCTGTCATCTAAAAAAGCAGTTTAAGATCCCACAACATTTTAACATCATGCCAAATGTCACCCAATTTAACACAGACCATTTTCCAGTACATTGTGCACAAACACTGACCACATCATGCAATAATTTCACAATGCAATCAATGAATGTCATAAAAGCTCAAAATAACTTAAAACTCTGACATGTGAAAAGCATAAAGCTTCAAAGCAACAACTAGGATACCAATAATTGTGATATAGCCTACACTGTTTGAGTCAGCAAGATTTTTTCTTTAAGAAATGAATGCTTTTATTCAGCAAAGATGCATTAAATTGCTCAAGTGAAAGTAAATGCATCATGAATATATATATTTTTTTTAAAATGCTGTTCTTTTGAACTTTCCATTTATCAAAGAATCCAAAAAAATATTAAAGGTCCCGTTCTTCGTGATCCCATGTTTCAAACTTTAGTTTAGTGTGTAATGTTGTTGTTAGAGTATAAATAATATCTGTAAAATTATAAAGCTCAAAGTTCAATGCCAAGCGAGATATTTTATTTAACAGAAGTCGCCTACATCGAACGGCCCGTTTGGACTACATCCCTCTACTTCCTTCTTTAATGACGTCAGTAGAACCGTTTTTTGACTAACCTCTGCCCACAGGAATGCTCCCTCAACTCTACCGAAATTCGTTTATGTACTTGCGCACTTCTTATAACTTACTGTGTTTACTCAGCTCTTACGGTGATTTTCTGAGGTAAAACTGACGCTTCATCTTTTGTGTGATGTACAATAAACTTTATTAAACTCATCAGTATATGTTTGATCATCATTCGGACCTGGTCCGAAAAAGCAGACTTGTAGGCTATTAATAAATAATGGATACATACAAGCAGATGACAAATACGTTATAATAACCGTAATTAAACTACTAAACTATACCTGTTTCATCTCTATACAGCACTCTGACTCTGTAGGCATTATTGTCCGACTCGAACTGAACACCGTTACTGAGAGTTTCTGATATTATCATCATTCCGTGAGATGAAATTCGCCTTTGGCTAAGCCACACCCTAGAATGTAGATTGACCAATCACAGCGCAGCCAAGGACGAGCTCCCACAGAGGTCTGACACTTTTTCACAGCGCTCCATTGACTTTAACGCAGGCGTCTCATATTTTTGGTCTCGGCAGGCTATTACCGTCGTAGTTTTAGCAAAAAATATGGTTAAACGTTGTGCCTGGGGCATTTGTAACACAGATACGCGTTTCCCAGAGAGGTTGGAGGGGGGTGTCCGTTTTTTTCCCTTCCCAAAACCGAAGTGAAATCCTGACAAGTGTCGTCTTTGGATTAAACTGTGTTGACGTCCTCACAGTCAGCTAAACCCCTCAAGGATCAACAAGCACACTTTTGTGGTAAATTTTGCTTTTAACCTTACTGTGAAGTTATACTAGTAAGACAGTTTTATGCTGTTTTAGGTTATGATTTCGGTTCTCTACCCTAATTAATAAAGAATCAAGGTGCTAGCAAGCAAGCTTAGCGATAGTTTAGTTATCACGTAAGTCATTGTATGTTTTGACTAGCGGCTGGATGTTAGCTAACTTTGTTATTCAAGATACAAACACCTAAACGTTAATGTTACAGACACGCTGTTGTGGTAGTTTTGAAGGTGACTAACGTTACCGCCACCATGTTGCCCAGATGAAGTTGTCGGACGTAGCAACAGTAACTAAGGGGGGCGGGGCTTAGCCAAAGGTGAATTGTCCTGAGATACTGAGCGCGAGCTCATGAAACTCCGCCCCCTGTGTCGTCCAGCAGCAGCTTATTTGCATTTAAAGGGCACACACTAAAACAGCGCGTTTTTCTGAGCCCCAAAAAATGACAATTTAAACATGCTGTAAAAAATGGTCTGTTGGGTATTTTGAGCTGAAACTTCACATACACACTCTGGGGACATCAGAGACTTATTTTACATCTTATGAAAAGGGGCATAATACGGGACCTTTAAGCAGCACAACTGTTTTCAAAATTTCTTGAGCATCAAATCGATTTTTAAAATATTAGAATGATTTCTGATGGATCGTGTGACACTGAAGATGACTAATGCTGAAAATTCAGCTTTGCATTGCAGGAAAAAAGTACTTTTTAAAATGTATTAATATAGAAAACATTTATTTAAACTTTTAAACATGGGGTAATTGCCTATAAATCAATCTTATCTCAAACCATCTTAAAGGTACAATATGTAACTTTTTTTTGGTTCAAAATTAACAATTTTAAAGAAGAATGAATACATAAATACTTCATCCAAAATGTGTTCTTGTCTTACCCAGATTCACTAATCCTATTTATTTATATTTAGACCAGACGGGATGGCTTTTGCAGGAATATACATTGTCAAAATAATCAACGATTACTCGATTACCAAAATAATCATTAGTGGCAGCCCAGTTTGCAATATTTTGTTTTTCTGCGATATAGGCCTATAGACCTTATGTAGCCACGTCCCTTTTCAGCGCTGAGCTCGTTGTCTTTTGTCTTCCGGTCTGTATTTTCACAGCGATCTTGCGTATTTATGAATGAACAGCTCGTTTTAAAATGTTCCTGGTCTACTGACTTTTGTTAAGACATCTGGTTTAAACATTACAATCCTCATGAGAGCTTTCATTAACTTTACATTAAGTAAGTCCACTTCAAAAGCTAATTACTCCTGGACATTTCAATACCATAGAAATATACAGAGCGACCGCAAAAACGGAAGTTCAAAAACAATATTCTAAAGATGGCTGCACCCTGGTTTCTCTGGTGCAAAAGGTCTATAGATAAGAACATTTCACTAGATGACTTGAATAGCTCTATATTGATTTTATAAGTGATTTTCTCTTTGTATTTTGTTGTTTGATTAAAGGGGGGGGGGGTGAAATGCTCATTTTCACTCAATCTCCTGTTAATCTTGAGTACCTATAGAGCAATATTGTATCCTTCATATCTCCAAAAAGTCTTTTGTTTTATTATATTTTTGAAAGAAAGATAGGCTGTACCGAGTCTTTCCGGAAAAAAACGAGCGGCTGGGGGCGGGCCGTGTGGGCGAAGCTTAGCTGTGCTAACGCGCCGAGCTAGTGACAACACACAGAGACATTTGTTTAACAGTTTTACTCACCGTCCGGTTCCAACGCACGACCGCGAACCTTTATCATTGTGACTGCTCGATCCTTGAGCATTAGACGATCTGCAAAGCCGTCAATCTGGGCTTTGTTTATAAAACAATCATCGTCGAAATGCAGGGAACAACAGTCTTACACAACTCCGTTTATGCTCAGGAAAACAAACTCCATCCACGGGTTCCTTAACGCTGGGTTCTTTGGGAATCTGTGCAGGGTTGTCTTGCCCTGGCAACCAAAAACACACTTCTTTGGTGACATTGACTTCCCAAAAGCCGGGCAGGGCGCTTTGATGGGCAAACTGCTTTCACTCTCTTGCTCTGGTCTACGAGTGCGCGCGCGCCCGCGATCTTACCGGAGAAGTGCCCTTAGGACCCATATAAGGAAATTCCGCTCCATCTTACGTAAGACAGAGCCATACTCGAAAAAAACTTTCCGAAACTTGTGACAAACCGGAAGGATTATTTTTGGAACAAAAATACTCCTTCAAACGTACAACTTAGTTTTTGAAACTTTGTCCATGTTTAGCATGGGAATTAGTGCTGCACGATTAAAGGGATACTTCACCTCTGGGAAGATGAATGTGTATTTAAAATAGGTCATTTAAGTAGAAGAAATGTGGAGAAATTTTTGAATTTGGAGCTTTCTAGACTGAGAAAAGCCAGAAATTTTTTTTTTGGCTTATGTGGATGAAAGACAACAACTCCCAGAATGCACTTGCTTCGCTGCCTTAGGAGGCCACGCCTACCGGTTAGAGAGCACAGTTGAAAACAACAAGGCTAGCCTAAGTAAGTGATGAGTTTGCCAGGGATTTAGAGACCCAAAATGTCCGGGATTCGGCTTTTGCGTTCTACAGTCGCCATTCATCATGTTTACTGTGGCGAGCAGGACGAGGCTGACGGCCGCGGGAGAACGGTGCGAGGCCGGTGGCGTCATTACTGAGACGCGCCGGGTCTCGCATCTCTCACGGAGGAGCGGGAATTTTCTTAGCAATGTTAAAACGCACATCAACCGATCACTTGTTTAGCGTTCATGTAAACACTACAGTCAGATTCACCGATCGGAATTAATTCAGTTAGATTGAAACGAGAAGTGTGCATGTAAACAATGAATGGCGACCGCAGAACGCAAAAGCCGAATCCCGGACATTTTTAACAGTCTCGCCCGCCGGACAAGTCCGGGAAAAGGAAGATGGTAACCCCTACTTACTCAGCTTTCTCCTATTATTCAGCTTTCTCCACAGAACAAGAGCATGCTAGCTTAGCTTCCAAAGAAAGACGGCTGATACTGTGAACATTCTGTGAGTGAGATCCCACCCTGTATGGGCGGGTTGAAAACATGCGGAACAACGCCATCTACTGGCTGTAGTCTTTAGCCTCTGGACAGAAAATCCTCCGATGACGCAAAATGACGATTTTTGCGTCATCGGAGGATTTTTTCCAGACAAAAAATACATAAATCTCTCCTCTCAGGGGGATATGAGGGGGGAAAGCATGGTAATTCGAAAATACTACAGGTTTTCTACTAATACAAAGCTTAATCCTAAATCCTGAAGTAACCCTTTAATCGTATCGCAATCGCAATCGCGATGTCAAGCCTACGCGATTATATGGCAAAATGTTGCGATTTTATATTAAATAAACAAATTAGCGCTGTTAACGCACTTATTAATGCAAATGCTTTTAAACCATTCATGCGCGATAATACATAAAAGAACGAGCTGCCTGTGAATGTCCTCCACACACACACACACACACACAGAGATAGACACGCGCCAGTATCAAGTTCTCTTTAGCGGTAGAACGAACAACACACATGTATGCCATAATGAACGCGCTGCCTGTGAATGTCTGACTGTGACACACAGAAAGACTTGCGCTAATATCGTGCGTGCGCACAAAACAGCATGACAGAATACAGTTTTCTTTCGAGCTTGAACGAACAATAACACACACAATTATGCCAAAATGTCTTTTTGTCGAGTGTCTTCATAACATAAGAGTAGTCTTATGATGAACATGAAGAGTTGTGATGACTCGTGAAAGAATGAGGCGCGTGTGAGATCCGCGTCTCTGACAGCGGCTGGTCTTAAAGGGACAGTACAGTAGCCACTAATTACATCTGTCGCTAAAGTTATTCTATTTTTTTTTTCTTTACCCCTGACATGTATGGTTATATGTATTCTTGTATGTAAATTATGTTTTGTTCTTGTTAAAATGCAATAAAAAAAAAAATCTGTCGCTAAAGTTAATCAAAGAACAAAGGGAACAGAGAAAAACACTCACTGCTCTTGACTAAATAACTTTTTTCTTTAGGCTGATTATCACTAATCTGTGTGTGCATTTATTTTCCTTGAGAACCAAGCAAGCTGACTCATGAAACCATTTGTTTATTATATCGCATATCGCAATCGTAATCGCAATATTGACCTCTATCGCAATATGACATTTTCCCCAAATACTGCAGCCCTAATGGGAATCCAACTCTTTACCAGTGTAAAAAACTCAGTATGCATGAAATAGCATTTCACCCCCCCCTTTAAGATTAATGACACAGACAGCAGCAGGAATATTAGGTTGCTGTCACTAAAAGAGCGAATGAATGGATACATTTTTAAGCTAGTTGTTATTGCGATGGTATTTTTAAACCATAGGCAAAAGTTCAAAACTTGTCTAAGAGTTCTTTAGCCTGTTGATTTTTGTTCACGGTATTCAGCTACATTGAAATGTTTTGCAATAAGTCAGATTTGTGAACAATATCTTTTTTTATTATTATTATTCTTGGAATCAAAATTAGGAATCGATAAGAAATGGAATCGATATGCAGAATCCAGAGGTGGACGAAGTACACAACTTCCTTACTTGAGTGAAAGTACAGATACTACTGGTAAAATATTACTCCGTTACAAGTAAAAGTTGTAAAGACTTATTTTTACTTAAGTAAAAGTACAGAAGTACTCGTTTTTAAAAGTACTTAAGTATCAAAAGTAAAAAGTAAATGTCAATGCATTGTTTTATTATTGTTGCATTGTTGAATGTAATACTTAAAGTACCTTATGCCTCTGAATCTATGACTGCCTACCCTCATATCAATATCACATTTATTTCTAGAACACAGTTCCAGTGGGATTGAGTGTGAGATTGAATAAGTCACTCAATAACGTCCACGATGGTTTCGGACACCCAAATGGCTGTTCCCTCAAATACTGCCCTATTTAAAGTTTTTTGGCTTTTAGTATGAATATGTTAGCCGTACTGTTATCTATAAGCTAGTGTGCTCCAAAAAAGTGACAAAATTCGCATTTAGAAAACCAAATCCAACGTTGAAAATGAAAATCGGGTTGACGTCAGAAACCAACATCAGTCGGGTTCTGACGTCAACCCGACTTTTATTTTCAATCAATATCCAATGTCAATTTGACGTTGGGTTCTGATGTCAATCAGATGCAGGGTTCTGACGTCAACCCGACTTTCATTTCCAACCAAAATGCAACCCCTGCAACCAAAATCATCCACTGACTGATGTTACTTTCTACTCAAGGACCTTGACAGAAATGTAGTGGAGTAAAAAGTATGATATTTGTCTTTCAAATGTAGTGAAGTTAAAGTAAAAAGTTTCCAGAAGAAATAATACTCAAGTAAAGTACAGATACTCAAAAAGTGTACTTAAGTACAGTACTCAAGTAAATGTACTTTGTTACTGTCCACCTCTGGCAGAATCGAAATCAAATTGCAGAATTCAAACAATATACCCAACCCTAATGAGCAGCAGGATAACCATATCATCAGTCATCTGCAGTCAGCACAACCAAAACAATACAATTAAAAATCTAAATATTAAGCAAGTGGCATTACTAATTAAGTTGGCACAATACTAATTAAGTAATGCACATCACAACGAAAATTGAAAAGCAAGTAAAAGTTAACAACACCGCAGAATCAAGCCACAGCACAACGGAAACAAGCCACAACACAACGACCAATCGCCACAAAACACTGGAAATTTATCAGTTACTATAGAGTGTTTGTTAAAGCTAATGACTTAGAGGAAATGGTCTAATGAAATCCAAATTTTGGACTTTTTTTTTTATTGTAGCACCAATTTTTTCAAAAAATCCTTTAACTGCATTTATAACTTTTGAAATTAGAAGTCATTTATACAGCTATGTCAATTTAAAGTGTCATTTAAAAAGCCTGGTACAATAAAAGCTGTTTAAAATTTGGATTTTGTTATACCATTACCTCTAGTATGAAGCACAAACTTTAAAGAATCCTTTAATTGGCCAAGAAATGGGACTGTGAAATTAATTCAGCAGTAATAAAAATAAAATAAAAACATTATGGTAAAAAGTTCAAAATTGGGCAAACGTGACCAAACGAAACGCAAGAAGTGTGTGGACATGCCTTTGCAAGTCACACAGGCAATGAATGACTTCAACATGGACATCTTATAAAAACTTATAACAATCACCCTAACTGTGTATATAGGGTTACCATCCATACCCTTCATTCCGGACATGGCCGTAAAACATTTCCGGTCGGGATTTCTTTGGAATTAAATCAAATAAAACGTGTCCATGCAAACACAGCTAGTGAGACACATCTCACGCCATAGCCATACATTATAGATACTTACACAGAAGCTAACTGCATTTTTAATGCATAAGGTCCAATAACAATGCTATTAAGAGGTGATATTTCCCTTATATATTGACTTCCAGGGGCAATTTTTTTTCCATTAATCCTATAGGATATAATATATAATTTCACTATAATTTCACATGTGTACTTCCGTGTCAGTTATCAGATCTGTTGAAGACATGGCTTCTGTTCATGTGTACCAAGACATTTTATTACAGCCATGTCAAGGATAAAAAGAGTATGATTGGTCGCCCTATCCAGTTTAGGTGATATTAAATTACTTAAACCGTGATATAAGATTTTGGATATATTGCCCATCTCTAAGTCATTAATTCCCTGTGTGACTTGCAAAGGCATGTCTGCACTAATTTTTTAACGATACTGGAATTTCCAAATTCGGATATTCAATACCATTTTCGATACCACAGGGAAAACTGCCATATAAGCCGCCATACCGATCAATAGTTATTACCTCAATTTTTTTTATCATTTTGCAATAGCTTACACACAGAACAGGGAGGATTTATTTGAATCAGTAGTAGTTCAGTAATAAAATCATAAAAAAAAAAACTAAAAAATGGCAAATGATAGCTCAAATAAATACAATAAAGAGACACATGAAATAAAAATGGATTTAAATTTTTCAGGTTGGTGTAACAGTAGTATTCAGGTAAGAAATAGGCATACTACAGTAAATGAAAGTAATCAAATGTAAAATAACACTGGATAGGCTTAATTGCAAAAATTAAAAACAGATTAATGCTTACAATTAAAGTAAAAAAATGTATTCAGTCAAGAGCGGCGAGAGATTTTCTCCTTGTCTTTTGTTCTCTGATTACCCTGACAGACAGCAGCAGGTTTAGGCTTATTAGGCTGCTGTCACTTTAAGAGCTTATGCATGGATCCAATATACTGTTACACCACATGCATTTTCTCTAAACTATTTACGTTCCAAAACTGAATGTATTTACCTGCATACTCGGCAAGATGGACATTTTGACATAATTTTGTATGTATTTGATCGTTTTTATGCAATAAGCCATGAAAGAGAAGTCAATTTGGTATTCTAGAGGCGGCTTTAAGTGAACACCACTTGCATAAATTAGTGGTGTGATCACTTTTGGTGTGAAACCTGCTGGAGTGAGTAAAATTATGCACAATCCCCGCAATCCTGCGAAATTCAGGCCAACACCAACATTATTCAACCGGAGCGAATGAGACGAGTGAGTGAGAGGAGGCGGGTGTGTGTCACTGTCGGAGAGAAGAGAGAGAGTAAAAACGCATACTAGCCGGTATCGGTGTATCAATACTGCAGAAAAGGAGCATTGGAACCATTTCACATATTTCAGAATTCATACATATCAAAATATCAATATTTTTGACAACACTAGTCCGCACAGCTCTTGCATTTCGTTTGGTCACACCACAAGGTGTCACTGTGGTCTCAAAATGTTGCCCTTACCACTCTGAGCTTGATTGCTATATCTAAGGTAAAACACATACCCCTCATTACCATACGGACAAATAAATGTAGAAATAAATAAATGTAGACAAATAAAAACATAAATGTGGACATAAATAAAAGTGCAAATAAACAAATAAATGAATAAATAAATTAAAAAAAAAATTTTTTATTAAGTTTGTCACATCATACCAAAAAGACTTGTAATGGTGCTTTAAGTACTGAGTTAGGCCGGGGTATGAATACTTCTGCAATGTACTCATTTCAGATTTTCCTTTAATTTGCAGAGTTATCACAAATCTGTTTTTAGCTTTATGGTGTGTAGAGTGTCGATTGATGTGAGAAAAAAGTAATTTAGCATAAGGCAGCAACATAAAATGTGGAAAAAAAAGAAGGGGTATGAATACCTTCGCAGGGCACTGTATATTATGGGGACGGTTGGGGAAAGACCTGGCTACCCCGGAAAAAAAACATTGCCAAGAAAATTCATAGTCAGTCTTCAGTATGGCAAAAGATGGCCATAGAATCACCAAAGAGATATGACTAAAATGGTTAATGAGATGCTGCTGACTTGGAAACAAAATGCAGCTGAAGCTAAACACCCTCAATCTGCCCCAAAATGCTAATGACACCAAACACCTCTTTATTGCCCCAAACCATTCCAGATTCCAAACACATCTATGGCACCCAAAATGTAGCTGTCCCCAAATGCCCCATCTTGCCCAAAAATGCTGCTGACCCTAAACATCCCTTGATTTCCCAAAAATGCAACTGACAACAAATCACTTTTTAACCCAAAAATGCTGCTGTTCCAAAACACCTCTTTAAAGCTAAAAGACATTGCCCGTTCAAAACATGCCTATAACACTCAAAATGCCTATAACACTCAAAACGCCACATTCTGCCCAAAAAGAAAATGCTCCTGACACCAAACACCCCTTTATTGCCCTAAAATGTTGCAATTCAAAACACCTAAAATGTAGCTGACCCCAAATGTCCCATTCTGCCCCAAAATGCTGCTGACCCCAAACACCCCTTTATTGCCCAAAAAGTTACTGACTCGAATCGTGCAATGATACCCAAAATGCAGCTGACCCATAACTCCACTATTCTGAAAGATGATGGTGCCTAAAAGACCTGCTGCCTCGGAAAGCGGTCTATGAATGCACCTCACCAGCTTTTGAAATACGACCTGTCCCGTCCTGATGGGGGACAGATTAGCAGTTTGCTAATAAGCCACAACAGTTGTCAAGTGGGCTGAAGAACAGAAACTAGCCAGTCACAATAACTTCTGTGAAACATATGCGCACAAATACCACTCACGTCCACTTTGGAACCCCCAGGTTAAGCAAATATGGGTCCGTAAACAGGTGTTGTCTTACAGCTAGGCTCAGATTAGCCGGCTAACGTGCTAAATACTCACATTTGCGCAGCCACTTCATCCAGTGTCGCACGATCACGCTGTGATATTTCTTGTTTTCGATGCACCAGGCAGATAGTCCCTGAATGGATTCCATGGTGTTGGATACAGTCTGAAAACGACGGTCCAAAGTGGACTCAAAGCGCGGCGATGAGCCACTTTTGTGGCCGCTAGCGCCAGCAGTTCCAGCCGCCATTTTCAAGGTCTTCTAGTCGCGGACTCGCGGTGCTGCCGCTTACAGGTTCATGTGTAGATACTGCATGGACTCCATTATCACCAATATATTACAACAATACTTGACATGCACACACAGTTGATAGTTTTTTTGTTTTTTCTTTCTTTCCTTCTTTCTTTCTTTCTTTCTTTCTTTCTTTCTTTCTTTCTTTCTTTCTTTCTTATAAAACCTTTTCCTCCTTGCTCACAGTCTTTGGTCTGAAATCACAATAACAAGGATAATGTATTTTATCCATCACAGGGTGTAGAAAAAGAAACTTTAGCCTCGTGAAATCACTTTGAAACATAAATATGAATCTTTTATAATGATAAACTTTTATATTATAAAACAACCAGTCATCCAGCAGGGGTCAGTCATGTTCGGATAGAACACTCGAGAAATATGTGGACCTTCTAGTGTTTTCGTTATCCTACTTGCAACAGTCATGTTAATCATATTAATAGCTATCAAGAGCACTTTCATTAAGTTAATACAGACAATCTATCTATTTCTCCTGGTCAAAATATATGTATAGATATATGCTAAATATATTTTGGACTATACAAATATCTAATATATTTTAAATATATCAGAAATGGCAAAGACCTAATAAATTTATCAAAAGTGGCAGTAAAGACCTTTACATTGTTACAAAAAACTATTTTAAATAAATACTTGAACTGTCAATGAATCAAAATCAAAGAATCCTGAAAAAAATTATCAGTTTCCACAAAAATATTAATACTAGGCAGCACAACTGTTTTAAACATTGATTAAAAAAAAATTCTTGAGCACCAAATCAGCATATTAATATGATTTCTGAAGGATCATGTTACACTGAAGACTGGAGTGATAATACTGAAAATTCAGCTTTGCCATCACAAGAATAAATGACAAATACAAAGCTTAAAGATATTTCTTTCAAAAACATTTTAAAAAATTGAATGCTACAGTGTATATTTAAAATATATTTCCATTTATATGTTTTGCTCTATATAGGCTATGTCATAACTGATGTCTAAAAAGAAAGACAATAAAAAAGAAAGAGACTGCAAATAACAATATAAGAAACTTTGAAACATTTAATGATATCAAAAAGTGGAACGTTGAAAAACATTTCAGCAACCTTGACTTGAAAAAACTTTGATATAATAACAGTAACAAACAGAAAATGAGTTTAAACGATCAATAGAAAATAAGAACAGTGCTACAATGCCTGACTTTTTTCATTTTGAGGAAGAATTTTTATTATTTAAAAAAAATATTTTCCTCAAAATTCTACCTTCACAATTACATGAAGCTGTTAAGTGCATTTAAATGTTAATCCATATATCTTCATATGCACTTTTCCCTTATAGTACAATCTCCATTATGATGGCAACAATATAGTCATACATTTTCACGATACTCGTACAGCTGTGACTACATGCGTCTCAGTCAACAAAAGTTCTTCTCATTCCTCATGAAGCTAAATACTGTATCTCTAATTTCAGATTATTCTCTACAAATAGCTAAATAAAAGTCTTATCTTCCTCAGTGTGATCTGTACAGTGTGGGACACTCCACATACTCGTAATTAACTTGAACATATGTTTTAGAGAATGGTTAATAATTACAATGCTCTAAATGGAAAAGGACATTTTAGGTGAGTAGAAGGGACCAACTGTGCAATTTTCTAAAACAAAAACCTAGATTTCTGTGACAAAATGAACTATTACGACATGGAAGCAGAACAACATAAATGTGCAAACTGTGTTTGGCAAGAAAATTTTCAATAAATGACCATTTGCTTTCCAGATTATAGAATAACACTTCATGATGCATCCCATCAGTTGTTTGGCTCTCTGTATCTTAATAAAAATACAACACTGAACTATGAAAATGGCCCACGGCCCACATGTACGGACTCTCAAGGGTCATTTTAAGGCTGCTTATAAGATCTCAGAATGTTCAAGTAAAGAAGTAATAAATAAAACTGCCTCGAAAATATCCTCCCATACTGCAAATCTATTCCATGCGTTGCTCAAAGTGGTTTTCAATTCAAGTCAAAGGACATTAAGGTAGATTTTCTGGACGTTTTATCAGACTATTCTTCTAGCTTCCCGTTGCCATGTTCATAAATATTGTTGGAAGCCTGTGTTATCATGAAAGGCAGTGCAGTCGAGTGTTTGATAGCTGTGCATGTTTCACCGGTTGACCATATGGCTCAAGCACATATTTTAAGACACATCTCTGACCTCTTAGGACTTTAGAAATGTAGAATCTATAATCTTAAAAAAACAAATCTTATGCCATACTATACATATGGTAACTTCTGTGTTGTACATATGTAAAAACAGAATGTAAAGTCCGACTAACTGAACAACACTTTTCACTTTGTGAAAAACAATGATTTCCCAATATCGACAGGCTGGAAAAAATTGGCCATTCCTTTAAACGCGAGAAACTTCAAAACATTATGTGTTTAACATCTCTGTGCAATGATGTTTACTTTTAACCTGTTTTTCTGGCCCTTCTCCTTTTACAGATTCGCCCACATCTTTCCCACTTATCATCAAGTCTGCTGGAGCGTCAGAAGTAGGAGTCGTGGAGGACACTGACCAATCCTGCATAAACAAGATGCTGCCATCTGTGGCTGATGGTGGTATTACAAGCGGAGGCGGTCTTCCTTTCGCAGTCACAGGGGTTTCGTTTAAGGAGTTTGTCTTTTGCTGAACTTGAAGATGGCTGTTTTTGATGTGTTTGGATTCAGATGTCATTTTATTTTGATTTGTACAGATTGCACTGTCTTCTTCAAGTTCGCTAAACGTGGTTTCAGAGTTGCTGAGCCATGAGCTAGTATCGCTGGGGCTTGGTCCTCGATCGTCCTGTAGAATACGTTTGCTGCTTGAGGAACCTTGCGAGTCGGAGTCTGACCAACTTAATCTGCGTTTCTGAAAGAAAAAGGGTTTTGATGAGGAAATGAACCATTCAAGATTGTTGTAGATTGTAAAGGCCCTGATATACCCTGATAACACAATGGCTTTATATGATGAATAGATTTTATTTAGGCTTTTATTCACATAAAAACTTTATGAATTTTTTGAGGCGTCTAAGTGTCAGTTGCGTAGCTGTAAATGGAGGGACAGAAAGCTCTCAGATTTCATTAAAAGATCTTCAATCCGAAGATGAACAGAGTAAATAATGATCAAATTTGCATTTTTGGGTGAACTATCCCTTTTAGTGGAAAAACTTTTTGAACCGAGAAGAAGCTTATCTCATTCGATTTGTTTGTTTCAAAACACTTCTATCCACTTACCTTTACAGGAATATGTAACTGGTCCTGATTCCAGCGTGGAGGCAGACTAGCCATAAAATTTTGGAATGAAGGGGTGCCATCGCGATGCTGAGGCCTCACCTGAGGGAACCAAGCCTTTAACATCATCTCCAGCTGCAGAATAGTGCCCATATACTTCTCCCTATGGAGGTACAGCAGAAAAATATGATTTAATAAAAGGCATTATATGTATTCAATCTAATGCAGAGAAATGCATCGTTCAATAGAATAAAATACCCAAGGTCAGGTTTTTGTAGAACACCCACAATCCTTCGCAGTCTATCCATGGCAACACTCTGCTGAAACGTGCTCAAACCTGCCAAAAAGAAACAAATTAATAAATAAAATAGATACAAAATTACATAAAGTGTGGACATACACTACCATTCACATGCTTGGGGTTGGATTTTTTTTTTGCTTTTTTATGTTTTTGAAAGAATTCTCTTATGCTCATCAAGGCTGAGTTTATTTGAAATCAAAACTTTAGTAAAAACTGTAATAGAAAACAAATATTTTAAGTTATAAGATTTTCAATATTGTAATTACATTTATTTATTCCTGTGATGATCAAGCTGAATTTTCAGCATCATTACTCCAGTCTTCATGGTCACATGATCTTTCAGAAATCATTCAAATATGCTGATTTGGTGCTCATTAAACATTTCTTATTATTATCAATGTTGAAAACAGTTGTGCTGCTTAATAATTTGATGGAAACCTACATTTTTTCAGGATTCTTTGATGAATGGAAAATGTAAAAGAACAGCATTTATTTGAAACAGAAATCTTTTGTAACATTATAAATGTCTTTACTGTCATTTCGTATCAATTAAATGCAATCTAATGATTCAAAGTATTAATTTATTTAAAAGAAATCTTATTGGCCCCACTTTTGAAAGGTAGTGTATATAGAATTTTTTTAATGCATTACCTTTTTCATATCGACCTGTTTTCAACCCATTCAACAGCTCCAACAGGGGCCTGATGTACCCATGCAGCTCTGAACACTGTAAAAGAAATTATTTTAAGACATGCATTTACCAATAAAATCATCATAGAAGCATTTAAAAACGCACGACAGATTTCGAAACTGCAAAACTGTCTTGGAGGCTTAAGCAATTTTAAAGGAACGGGCTGCCTTAAGACTTCAAGAGAGGAAGAAGAACACTAACGGATCCATTAAGTGCCTACGCACCTTCAGTGCTTCGCCCTTAAAGATGACTCATTCTGAATTTCCCAAGCATTGTGTTATTAAAGTTGCACACAGATCAATGTATCAAAATGACCACCCACAATTGTAAGCCAATGATACCACCAGGTGATCAGATACAGCCATGGTAAAAGGAGCAGCTGTAATTTATTTTTAACAAGGTTCTTGATCATTTCATTAAGATCTGATTTGTTTGTTTGTAACATTTCAGCACATAGTGGTTCGTGCATCTGTCACATTGGGATGCAGGGACTTTGCAAAGAGGCTTATATCGAAGGATGGCCCAGTTCCCAAACTATATTTGACATGACAGCCACTCACAAGCTGATGTGTGAGAGAATGTGCTTAGTAATGGTGTGCATTTCACATTTGAAAGGGGCGCTTAAAGGTACAGCGGCCTAAAATTTACTTTTTCCCTGCAAGGCTCAGAAAATGGTCATAAAAAAAACTACTTGACTGAAATAAGTGGATCTCAGGAGAGTATGAATAATAAAAAAAGTACCTGACCTATTTAAGCATGTTTTAATCTTATTTAGCTTTTTTACATTTTCAGATTTCTTCAGTGTGTAATGTTGCCGTTTGAGCATGAAAAGGGTCTGCAAAGTTACAAAGCACAAAGTCACTCCAAAGAAAGTGATGACTATATCTATATCAGTATATATATTCTGTATCTAGATCTATATCAGTAAGCACCGTTTCTGAACTCCCTGAAAAACCTCAATTGTAGCCTTAAGTTTTCTTCCGGGTAACGTTCACATCACAATATTCCTTATTTAAATAATTCTTGCCCAAGGCACACTCAAAAAAAGTCATTAAAGGCTAACTCTCGCCAAATTGCAACCTAGGCTATTTCTGTTAATCTACCCGAGTCAAACATTCGTGTAAAAGCATAATTGGAATGGAAACGCCACTTTTAAGATTGACCGTATTTTCGTTTTCGGTCAAAATGCCTTTTGAATGGGAGTGCTAGGGGCACTACAGTGATAGCATCAAAATCGCTATTTTTAAAACTTTAAGAAGGCTCGACACAACATGAAACTGTGCTTGAAGTATCACCAGGGGCTCTACACATGAACTCGAGCATTGACAACATTGTTAGTGTGTACACAAAGTTTACTAAAAAGAAAGGTTTTGTCGTCTCACTTTATCAGTTAGTGGTTCCGGTGGCTGGAATTTTGTCAGACAAAAGTAGTCGATCTCCGAATGCAACGTAATGGAAAGATCTTTACCCTCCTCGTGTTACGTTGCATTCAGAGATCGACTACTTTCTGGTGATACTGATTTCTGGTCCCAGTTGACGCTTCAAGCACAGTTTCATGTTGCGATTTTGATGCTATCACCGTAGTGCCCCTAGCACTCCCATTCAAAAGGCATTTTGACCGAAAACGAAAATACGGTCAATCTTAAAAGTGCCGTTTCCATTCTAATTATGCTTTTACACTAATGTTTGACTCGGGTAGATTAACAAAAATAGCCTAGGTTGCAATTTTGACAAGAGTTAGCCTTTAATCGTTAGCCGACATAATGCAAACGTAGGCTGACACTAATGCAAAATACAAGAAGCAGAATGCATGAAAATATCACAGGGTAGAGATTTTCAGACTTACTTTGCGTGCAAACCTCAGGTCTCCCTCTGTGGGAATCCTTTCATATGGCACCGGGTTCTGACTGTTGTAAGCTGGAGATGCCGAGAAACATCCAGTTTGACCAATTTCAACTCTGCCACTCCTCTGGTTCACAAAGGTGAGAGTCGATTTGGAATTTTGAGAGCTCCCATTGGCCAAGCTTTGGATCTGGCAAAGCTTTGGATCAGGCACAACTCCTGCAGCTTTACTCTCAGAGGTGAAGACCTCAGATTCGTCCTCCGTCTGGTCACTCTCACTGTACAGGAGAGAACTGGGGGTCGAGGAGAGGGAATCTTGCATTTGCCATTTGGAAGGACTTCCTGGTGACAGCATCACTGAAATGTGAGAAAACAGATATGTGTGAGGTGGCAGATTGTTTAAAGCTGAAGAGCGATGGGCTAAAATTAAATGAACTGATGGCAAGTGATTGCCTATCTCTGAAGGGAACATGGCAGCTGAAAATTATGAGGAATGTGAAATACAGCTGAGAGAATGTTAACAAAAAGCACAATAGGGGAAGGGTCCGGTTGACGGGACTGTCACTGGTATGTTTTGGACACTAGGGTTGCAAATCCCTGTAAAAACTGCTTGAATGACTTCGAGGATTGACTACAATTGTTTAAAAATGACTAATTACCATTCAACTACTTTTGTAGTAGTTAAGATTTTAATATTTTTGAGATTGTCTTATTGCAAAAACATTTCTTCTTCTTATTATTATTATTGTTGATAGTAGTCGATACTAGATTGAAGTAGTGGAAACATTTTATATCCTTTTATAAGGATCCTTTTCCTTATCCTGATACAATTTTTCAAGATTCTTTGATGAATAGAACATTTGAAAGAAAATCATTTATGAGTAGGTGTGTGGGTGGAGTGAGTGGAATGGGTGGTGTGAGTGTGTGTGAGAGGGAGTGAGGAGAATGTGTGGTGTGGTGTGTGGGTGTGGCCTGGTAAACCCTACATTATGGAGACAAAATGTCCCCACAAAGATGGCAATATCCGAAATCCTTGTCAGCTTATAAATCCTACTAAGTGATGTTTTTTGAAAATGTAAAAATGCAGAAAGTTTTCTGTGATGGGTAGTTTTATGGGTAGGGTTATTGTAGGAGGATAGAATACACAGTTTGTTCAGTATAAAAATCATTATGTCTATTGAATAAAACATGAACACAATGTGTGATTGTATGTGTGTACAGAACATAAAAACATGTACATGTTGGCAGGATAAGTACAAAGCTGAACTACTGGCTTGACTGGACTTGAAGAAAATAAACCTTATTGTTGAGGTTTCCTGACAGACAAAATTCTGTAAGTCAAGAAATAAGAGAGCTGCTAGCACCTAACAGACAGTGTGGATAAAAAAAAACCAATGCAGGAACACAGGATACAGTCCAAAACAAAAAGAGAGATCACAGAGATACCACAATTATCCTGTTTAAAAATCGCACTACCCATGAAGAACAGCACGCCATGTTCCTTTCACTAGGTCAAAGGCCACAATACCACATATGGTTTGTATCTTAAGAAGAAAAAAAAAACATAGGAGTTTTGAAAAGGACAAGAATATAATATGTGCATGCCTATAATGCATATACCCTATAATGTTGTTTAGATGGACAGCTATAAATACAGTGTAGGGTTTCAGAATTGACCGAGTTGAAGAAAACACTCTCGAGGGCATGTGGCTCATAAAAAATAAACAGCTAGGCGGTGCCATTAAGACAAATTAACTTTCACCAGATGGACTGCTTGGTGGTTTAAAAAAGATCGATATAGAAGAAGAAAGACATATAGTCGTTTTGGATAAAAGCTTTTGCAATATGAATAAATGTAACATGTAAATATTAAACATTTAAAGAACACTATTATTTATGCTGAGTTGACTAAGCTGTCTTGTTGTGACGCATTACAATCCATAAAAATGTTAGCTTTTAAGCCAATAAATAGAAATATTGAAATGTTGTTGTTTTTTCTTTATATTGAATACATGAAATCTTCACATAAACATGAAAATCATTATAAAAGTGATAATAAAACATCAACCACATGTGGAAAAATATCAGAAAATATCACCGTAAGAGATCTTGATCAAATGTAAATGTTCACCAGTTTCAGGTTGTAATGAAAATGTAATACCCTACTTTTCAAATTATTTTTTATTGCAGTTATGACATGATGACAGACATAAACTGGCAAAACAAAGGGATAACGTTAATGCAGCTCAACGTGGTGTAAACACATAACAAGCGAGATGGCAAACACGTGTAAGTTAGCATTTCTGGAATATAACGAGGATATTTATTGAACAATTTTAGATGTAAAAATTCTTATTATTAATAAATTCGTAATTCCCTTACCTTAATACTGGGTCGATTCTGGGTCGGTACCACAACAACCTAGCGCCACTGACACGACCTGACCTGTTGTACGTACGCCTAAAAGTAGTTTCATACAATTTATTGCTCAATAAGATTTTGTGTCGACGTCTTCGTCGTTCGCAGTGTTATCCTGAGAAATTTTTTGGACTTCTATCCTCTTCCTTTCTCCTCTCACGTGACGTCACGTCACTCTACAGCGAGGGACAACATGTGAATCGCATTCGCTACACGTGCTGGACAAAAGCCAAGGCAGACTGCGCTCCCATTGGCTGAGAGATCAAAGACGAGTCGCTGATTGGACAGAAAGTAGAACCAATCCCTAAGTATCTGAGTCGGGATTGGTCGGCCTCACATGTTTGCACACCCCCCTCTTCGCACGTGTCATTCGAGTGGAAAGGCAGATACTACAGATTGAATCACGTTATACAGACGGTGCTCGTTGTTCCACATTAGAGGAAGAGTTTGTACCCGTGACAGTTTGTTTGGAACATAACATTTACCGACAACGCTCTATTTTAGATGACCCTCAAATTATTTTAGAAGTAACCACAGCAATATGATATTTCTAATTACATTATTTTCCTATTTATGACAGTTTCAAGCAGAAAAAACAAACAAAATAAACGGTAACTGAAATCAAATATAAAAATGCTTAAAATATAAAAACCTTTTCCAAGGCAACATTTTTTATTCTCATTTAGTTTAACTTATAGCTATACTAAAATAACTAAAACTGAAAGAAAAATAATAATATAGTAATATAGGCATATATTAGGGCTGTGAAACGATATAGGGCTGTGAATACTGTACATAATATAATATTTATATATAATTTATATTATATAAATAAATGTTTTATATATAAATAGCACATTTTCTTAAATATATATATGAATGTGTAAACAAAATAATTATACACACATATTTTATGTAAACACAAACTTCTATTTTGGATGTGATTAATCACGATTAATCGTTTCACAGCCCTAATATGTGTGTGTGTGTGTGTGTGTGTGTGTATATATATATTTTTTTTATTTAATGAACTAAAATTAAAATGGAACATTTCAAAATAAAAACGAATAAAAGAACTATAATTGTATCTTATTAATACTAAAATAACACGGATGTCACATGAAAATAAATTTTGCAAGATTAACTATTGTGTCCCAAAAATTACCCAATAAATCCCTTTTAAAGAAGTCATTGCATAATCCACTCCCTACCCTTTGACTTCTTTGCATTTAAGACTTTCAAATGTGGATCATTATCAAAGTTTGTGTTGGTGAACTTTCCCTTTCTAGTTGATAGCAGAACTATGATTGTTAGTCTGACCAAAAAAAAAAAGAGAAGGTCAGCTCAGGACAACAAGTGTTATTGGCTCAGTTTCATTCAAAACAAATGAGCTAATGAGTCTGCTTCCTGTGGTCAGCGAAATTACCAGGCAATATTATCCACAATGGTACATTATTGTATTCTGGGCTTTGGCTTTGGTTATTATGATCAATCAAAAGGACACTTTCAAGAGTAACATTATGTACCGCATGGCGGTACAAAATATGACCGCCGCTCAGGCCTGCACTGGCTTTCCACAAAAATAAATGACGTGGAGCAATTTGGCTGTATTGCGTGTTTATGTATATAAGTTGTATATTTTAAAAGACTGTCTGGAGTATTCCTGTGGATCATGGATAATTTAGAGTTTTGTAACTATTTGCCATTACTATTTAAGTTTTATATCAAAAGTCATTAGTTTAGACACTTAACATCCATAATGTGAAAACGTCACATCCATAACAGTGGTTTTCCCTACATAATGTATTACAAAAATGAGTTTCAAAAACACACTTATTGTGTTCAAGCAAGTCTTTTTCATGCTACATCGGCAGTTTGTTTAATAATTCAGTTTGTAGGACACTTGTATAGTGTGTGTATTCCATGTTATGTCCATAACGCCGATAAAATGTATTCATGGTGTGTGTCTGTGTGTGTCTGTGCGTGTATGTATGCGTGCGTACATGTGTGTGCGCGTGTGATTTTGTGTGTGTGTCTGTGCATGTGGATTTGTATGTGTGTGTATGGGTGTGTGTCTGTGCATGTGGATATCAGTGTGTGTGCATGCTTGCGTTTGTTTGTATTCCTGCATGTGTGTGTGTAACAGTATCATCCTAAACCAGCAACCCTTCGCTCAACACCACCATCTACAGGCCGATGAGTGTACAGTCACTAAATTTGCACATAAATGAATTTATTTTATACCCCCCCATGGATGAAATTCTACAAAACTTAGCATACCCCCAGAGGATGTCAAGTTAATCATACACATGAAATATGGTGCAGTTCTGAACATCTCCACTGAAGATAGGGGCGATTAAAGCAGAATAATATTGCATTTTCATTTTTTATGGGAGGGGCGCAAATCACAAATGAGTGATTATGGGCTAGGTTGATGTGGGCCCTTAAGAGCAACATACCATAAAAATTTCTTCATCCTCGGTGCCACGGTTCAGGTAGTTATTTGGGAAAAACTGCATTTTTGGGGTTTCGGGGGGCCCAGCGCGGTGGGGGGGAGTGGCCCCCGGGAACCAAACAAATTTTTTCCGTAAAAGTCTAGTGGGGCTACATGCCCACCAAATTTCATGTTCCCCGGTGTTTCGGTGTCCCTGGTATCGTTGACGAAAAAATTCAGTAGATGACGGGAAAAAAAAACTTTGACAATCCCTATATGACCGCTTTTGCTAGCTACGCTAGCAGCGGTCATAATTATGAGTCTTTCGAGGCAGATGGATTCATTTTGAGCCAAAAACAATATTCATGTATAGTGCGGTCACTATACTGAAGACCTACGTGACAAAGATTTGGTATACATTTTTTTTATGTATTCTGAATCCGAAATCAGATTATAGTCAGATTATTCACAGAGTATTATGGAAATTACATTACTGTGAATAGAACCTTTAATTTTACATTTTTATTCTGTCTGCATCACACATGACAGCATTCACACATTGAAAGCTTATTCACAAAACACACTTTTTCAATCTTTAAACCATTGAAGGTCACCGATTCCAGCTTCCACCAGCGCTGTTGTTGCCCACCTGTAGGTCAGCAGCCAATGCACACAACAGAATATAGGTCACATGTTAACCATGCTCTACATTCTCAAAATCAACTTACCCTCACTCACAATGATACTCACGACTCTATTGGAAGCCCTTTTTGGTCACAGCTGGAGAGATAAACTCATCTGTAGCTGACCAATATACTTGCACTTGAATAAGTCAAACATTTGTATGGGTTTTTATCTAACGTCAGTGTTATTATAAGATCACTGTTCAGTTTTTAGATTATCCGTTTTCTTTTCTATTTTAGTTTGCTGTTTTTTTTTAAATATGCCTATATAGTTTTTATAAACTTTTATTTTAGTTTTAAGTTGTGTCCCAAATGATGCACTAAACTATGCACTATATACTCGATCATAGTATATTAATTTTAAAGGAGAACTCCGGTCAATTTTAACATTGAGCTCATTTTTTTGTACATTTGGAGTGCTGTCAATACAGAGAACAACGACAAAAATCGGTGTTGCCTACACCGAGTTATTCTATTTTTAAAATTTGCACCCTGTTGACTTCAATGGGGCAAGTACTAAACCTGCTTTTAGCCTCTTAACATCCTTGATGTGTGATTACAAGTGCACAGCTAATGTGAGTGATTCCTTCTGAGTGAACACGAGTGAATCTGACTGCAGTAGATGTGAAAGATATGTATAAAAATGATGTTATTTAAGCCAGCGCAAATACCTGTGTTTACATCCTGTTTTCGGTTGAAGTCCAAAGTAGTCGATTGCCGAGTTCACGCGCGTGATCATAGGTAACTAAACCTATGCGCGTGAACTTGACAATTGATTACTAAGGACTTCTGAGTCTGATAGCCCTCCTTCTCCACTACGTAATTAAAGATACAACAGTTGTGCATTTATACTATTATACTTACAACTTATACTACAAAACGTCATAATAGTGCATGGAATACACCTTTAGTTTAAGTTATTTGTGCATCAACTAAATAAAAATGAGCTCAAATATAAGTTCAAGTTTTTATTTAATAGTTTATTTAAGTTCAAGAGCCAAATAACATATCAGTTACAATTCAGTTATTTTGCTTAAAAACTAAATAAATAATGAATGTTTTCTTTAAAAAAAAATATGAAAATATTTTTTCATATATACTTTCCTGCACGTTAAATTCATCCTTGAAGTTCACTTACTGGTTGACTGTTGAATTCACAGTGTTTTAGCATGAAGGAGAGGCTCCATCCACAACTATGAACTCCCTGAACCAGCAGCCCATCCCCCTGGTTTACAAACAAGAATAATGTGAACCCTGGGGCAGAATGCTGTCACATGACTATACAGCTTGGGGTATTTTTCAGCGCATTGTTCAACATCACTCAATTACACCAATCAAACAAACAGAGCTTTTTGGATACAATAATTATGTTCAAAAACAGGAAATCATTTAAACGTTGACTGTAAATAAACAACTATAGTGAAAAAAATGGATATTGTGAATGACATTGTTTAGCCCCAAAGAAACTGAAGTACATCTTACATTTTTTTGCTAGTTAGACTTAAATGGAAACTTCATGGAAAACACAACACTTCGACTATGCTGAGGCCCCATCCACAGCTATACGTTGAACTTAATAACCCTCGAGTCTAGAGAGAGACCCATCCCCCATATATCACAGAGACCTTGAACTCAGTGAAAGAGCACTTACTATAAGTTCCTTCCAGTTCAGCTGTGCAGTTCAGCTTTTTCACTGAAGCATGGCCAAATTTCAGACTGAAGAATTATTTGACACAAATCAAGGGTTGCTTTAATATAAACAAAACAGTGTTGTATTGTGTTATTCATTTCCTTTTTTAATTATCGATCAGTTTCTTCTGGTAATGAAAGTATTTTAAGTGATAGATGAAACATTGCATGAGAATAGGCAGTTTACCCATTAACTTAACCTTAAACGATAAGGTTATCAAATACAAACTTGCTGTGGTATTTAACAACCCACTAGTTAAAGCATTTGTCAAAAAGGTGAAATTGAAACTTTATAATAATGCTATTTCTTGCTACATTTAACAGTAAAAAGTGTGTATTTAAAGTAAACCATTGAATGAATTCCAGTGAGTTTAAGCACCATATTAATTCGCTATTTTCATTGGCTACTTTCAGACTGTCGGTCCAAATCTGACTTTTGTGCATATCCGATCAGATTTATAGGAAAGTGCCGGATGACCAGAAAATGACAATATAACGGAGACATGTTTTGAAACCGGTGGAAAAAATCCAATCGGATACACAAATAATCGGATTTGGACTGACAGAGTGAATGTAGCCATTGAAGCACACACAGTCTCCCACAGGAAGATCAGAGATTGTGCTGTGCGCACACAGAATCATTCAGGAAGCACAGAAACTTATCAACACTGCCCTGCGATAGTGTATCACTACATTATATTTCTCACTTTGTACTTTGTCTCCACATTGTGCATGAAATTATGTCAATCGCCAGTTGGTAACATTTTTTATTAATTATTTGATTAATTCGTTGTTCAAACGTGAACAACGCTTGGGACAGTTGACAGTGCAGCATCTTCACAAAAGTTTAGCCTTGCCAATTTAAATATTCAAGAAGATGCGAAAGGGAATGCGTTACTTGAGGAAAACAGCACGCCGATACTGAATTGAGCTCTCTTTCACATCTTCTTGCGCTTGAACAGTCAAAATGCCTTGTAAACATAGCCAGTTATGTCCTAACTGAACGTAAACAATTGAGAAATAAAACAGAAATAGAACACACCGAGAGAACTATAGCCTACAGTAAGCTAGAATGCGCGTTCTGCGCCTGCATGTAAATGAGACAACTGTCTATTTCTGAAGATATTAGGCTTGTTTGAGATGCGCCTAGCCTCGCCTGAAATGTATGCGAAAGTAGGCGGCTGCAGTGGACAGTTCTCTCTTCTTGCAGTGGATCTGACACCTGCGAGATCAAAGATGGATATCGCGGGATTCACACTAGTGCACAGTGTTGCTAATAAACTGGATGTAATTTAAGTTCTGTTGCTTTTATATGAAAATAGGAACAAAAGTAGCCTACTTATTTAATTCCATTCCAAATACATGTTTATCAATCCGTTTTTTCTTTAATACAGACATATGTTTTTTTGTTTTTTTTAAAATAAAAATTACATTGCATAGGCTAACCCATATCGCACTGTCAGATAGTTTCGGAATATTTACATAACGTATAAACATAAAATATGTTATCAGAGTTTTAAAATCAAACATTTTAAAAGAGATCAATACATCACGGTTGCTAAACTAATGAGCATTAAGGTGTGTCGTCAAGCAAGTTGTTTCCCATTGTGCTTTTGATCAGCGCAATCGGTAGAGAGCAACTGCGCCCGACTGCAGAATCCGACACGTCCGCCTTGCGCTCGCGAGAGATTTTTGACATACGTCAGCATGACATCAGAGCAAGGCGCTCCGCACTCGGACACATTTCTAACCGGCATGCATCTCGCGCTGATCACCAGTGATCGATTCTGCGCAGATTTTGCTAATCTCAAACAAGCCTATATTCATCTAGGGCTAGGCTATATTCGTCATTCAAAAAGGGAAACCGAGGCAGGCTACAGATACACAAATCATAAACAAAGCAGTGCGTGCTTACCGTTATGAATATCAGTCCTGCTAAACACTTTATTTATTCCACTCTGCTCATGTTAATATTGAAACACTCAGGTAAGATGACTTAACATTAGAACAGCCTTCTTTCTGTACCGTTTTGACTTAGCTCTCAGTTTTGCTATTATTCTCGTGCACTAACTCGTTCACTAAACTGAACAGCCAATCAGAGTTCGCCGATTCAACATGTCGAATCGGCCGGGAAAAAGCCGATGAGGACCAATTTCAGCCGACTGTGCGGAACACACTGAGAAAACTAGTCGGCCGACGCACAAAAACTGCCCGACGACGGCCGACAGTCGGCTTGGTGTGTCCCAGGCTTTAAATTGACAGCAGTCTAATATTCCTGCTGATGTTTTTTTTTTAATGTTTTATCAAACAATAAAAGACAAAGAAATCACTCATTGCGCTTGACTGTATAACTTTTGTAACTTTAATAAGGATTAATCTGTTTCATAGAAGTTGAATGCAGGCCTCCGTGGATCATGCCTTACAGATATAACCCATTTTCCCAAGTAAAAGAAGACTTATCTTTTAAAGGTTGCACTAAACTAAAGCCACCAGGTTCACACTGTGATGTTTTAAATATTCATATTTGAAATGACTTCCAGTCAAAGCAGGTCTGCATTCACCGGAGCCATATTTCACTGATGTTTGCTCAAGGGCTTGTCATTCATGTGTCACTCAGTTTTTTTTTTTTTTTTTTTTTGACAAAGTCTGGTTTAG
The DNA here is from genome assembly GCF_964197995.2 of Scardinius erythrophthalmus. Lineage (NCBI taxonomy): Eukaryota > Metazoa > Chordata > Actinopteri > Cypriniformes > Leuciscidae > Scardinius > Scardinius erythrophthalmus. Next base: position 14,440,251 of record NC_138230.1, read on the forward strand.
ACTCTTTTTTTTAAAGCCCCTGGTTATTCCACTTTACCAGACAATAGAGTTTAGCAATACTTCCCCAATATTTAACCTGTCATTTAAAAATGTAGACAGACTACATAAACAAAATGTATAGGTAGACTTAAAAGAATCACTGATAGGTCTCAGGTTTTACCAGATATTTTGCATTTTCAAAGTGTTAGCATGGAGAAAAGATAAGATTAATGAGTGACTAGGCTGTTCCCACTTCATTTAGCATTTGTTTGAATTGGTTTGCTACTTTAAACATTGGGCAATGTGCACATTTTAATTTCTAGCATTGAAAATAAACTTTTTTAACTTCAATAAAACACAATTCATGTACAATGCATTTATTTTTAATAATGTTTACTAAAAATAACAAGTTCCTATGATTTAAGAACTTTTTATTATTAACAAAAACATACAATGGTTTATAGCCTACAATATCACAACACAAGATGGAAATAAGGTGATGAGAGAACACAGTCCTGCAATGGCCTTTTGATGGTCTACATGTTAAAATGTTCCCGTGGATCTTCATCTTTGTAAAACACCAAAGGTGCTTCTGAGGCAGAACACAATGGTCAACATGAACAGTCAGTTTATGTCCTCTTCTTAACATCCAAGCCATGGATCTTGTCTTTGTGACCTTGCTACGAAAGATATCTTGCGGGCCATCTCAGCGTTGTAGATTCTCTTACAGTTGTCGTAGCTCTTTCTCTGTCGCTCACGACAGGGTTTCTCATAGTATCTTCTCCGTTTCACAGATTCAATTATTCCGTCTGAGGACAGCACTCTGCAGAGAAAAAGAGCACTGAACATTAAATAGCCTAATGAATTATTTGGTTAAATGGCTGAAAACAAGGCAAACTTTCAAACCAAATCCAAGCTTAAGCATTGCAAAAGTAAGATTATAAAACCGATCCAAGGTAAGAGTTTTGATATAATCAGTGATTTGATCATATGTTCGTGCCCAGATTGCACGACTACAACTCAACTGCACCCCCTAAAGGAACTTCTGCAATGATGGACCTAACTTACAATTTTTCATTGACTTTATTTCATTTAATCTACTGACAATTTATATCCTTTTGTTTCACCTCATGTGTGCATTACAGATATTTTTATAATCCTATTTTTTTATTTTATATTACCATTTTATATATTTGACATTGCATACTTTCTCATCAGAGCACATGCTACTCTGTAAACACTTTTGCAATACAAATGCAGTTTTGTCATGCTAATAAAGCACACCAAAATTGAAATTGAGATAATTTAAGCCATTATTCCAATTTTTTTTAAGCTAATTACAAGGTCTGGCAACCAGGGTTATTGTTGTTAACGGAAACTATTAAAAACAATTTTGTTAATTGAAAAAGCAGAAAAAAATAAACCAAATATTAGATGACTTTTTTTAAATATAGATATTAGAAATCTCACTTTGGCATAACTGAAATAAGTTTAAGTTGAAGCGTGAATATTACTAACTGGAAATAATTAAAAACTAGATTTGAACGAACTAAAAATGAAATAAAAACACCTAAATACAAATAGTAATACAAAAAAATATATATATAAAAAAGCACATAAAATTACTAAAAATTAAACTGAAATTAAAATATAAACAAAAAATAATTAAAATAAAAGCTAAATTAAAATATTAATGCAAACTTTAATAGCATATAGAAAATAGGCCTACTAAAATAACACCGAAGGCAACAAGGTTTAGAAACACAGCGTATAGAATTTTAAATAAACTAATATACGATGAACACTCTAACTAACGACCTGTCAATCATTATTTAACATACTAATATTCTCTAATCATGTTATTTTGTGTTACCAGGAAAATCTACTAAATCTATTTTTTATATATTGGTTCGTTCACAGTCTTGAGTGAGGGCTCTCTGCAAGTTTCGGAGTGCATTCATAGTTGCATCAACTAAATGACCTACTGAGAACAGGTCAGTAGCGGGAGGTTTACATCACTTGACATGTGTCGTGTTATCACGATAGGGTTACATTACATCAGTTAATAGATTTATAATGACATTTCTTAAATATATAGATCTCAAAATGACTCGACATCCGATAAATACCTGCTCAGAGCGCCATATGCAGCATCGACATTGCCGTTCTGGACCATAACAGTCCGAGCGACGAAGCGAAGGTGGTTCGCCATGTTTCCTCCGTGTCAACGTCAATTGTGCTCGTGTGGAAATGCGATCGTTTGAACAGAAAGTTCCTGTCCGTGATCGCGCGAACTCTAGGTGGCGCCAAATGGATTTTAAAAAATCAACAGTTGCGATTCATGAACAAGATGTAGGCCTACGGTGTGTTTCAACAGCTCAGTCACACGAAAGAGAAATTAATTCAGGTAAATGTGTTAATTTGATAGACTTTTACAACTTCATTGATTATAGCTTCATTTACAAAACAGGACGGAAATAAAGAGATAAAGTTAACCATCCATCAGTGAGAGATTACATGAGGGACAAACTTGATATTTTTAAGCATCTTTTTTAAGTTTTATAACACTTTATGTAAAATTTCACCTGGAGGATGACTAACAGGATGAACATTTAAATTAAGGACACAGCAAAAACCTATTAAATGATTACTTTTTACAACAATATTCTCAGAGATGCATTTTTGTTGATTAGAGGAAAAATTAAGATAACCTGGAGTATTAGGCTAATAATAATTAAATGCTGTTATTTTTCCTTCATTCTAGAAGTTAGATGTATAGTACCGTTAAAGACATACCATGCAGAATTGTAACTAAGCCTCCTCCACCATATTCATTAGGCCCATTGAGCTCCTATTATGTTTTGTGAAACGAAAGGCTCTTCACATGGCATATGGACTTACTTAGTTCATCAGTGAGGGTTATCACAAACTGCTCACTTAGTCTCCCAATTATTGACTTTTTATGTAGAAAAATCCCCCCTCCTTTCACAGTCTTTCTCTGTCATACATGAATTCCTCACCGTCTCCCGAATAATGGGGTCAGTAGTAGGTGAGTGTGGAATCGGGATTGTTTTCTCATTCAAATTCAAGTAGCTTTATTGACTCGACCACTTCAAAGAAAGACTTGCTGATGCGCTTTTAGGGGAAGCATTCAAAGTGAGAGCAAGAAAACAGCTTGAACTTTTGCCACCGTCTCCATTCTGCCTGAAAATATACAGTTTCTTTCTCTCTCTCTCACTCGTTTCCCCCCTCCGCTTTTCCTCTGTTCCATTTCCAGGGAAATCATTTCTTATCCAGACTTGTTGAAATGTTCTTGGTAGGGGGGGGGGGGGATCAGGGGGTAAAAGGGAGAGAAAAGAGACGGGTGGGGAGAAACTAAGGAATCGACTGGTAATTACCTCCGAGCATTTGGAGAAGAGGAGGTGGTTTCAGTTTACATGGCCTCATTTTCTCTCTCCTCCCTGGCTCCCTTTTGGCCACTCAAACACTCCATTTGCTTCTCGTCTCTCCTCGCTGCTTCTTTCACGGCATTTGTATGAGGAATGTGGAGACGCGTACAAAAGGAACAAAACGAAGCAGATTAGAGCAAAGCGAGAGAAAGAGAAAGTGAATGGAACTGATTAAAGAAAACTAATGATGATACTTCATCATTTATTAAGGTCATACTGAGCCGTTGGCAAAATTCATGTGGATATTGATAAAATAATAATAAAGTTATGATTGAAATAATCAGAAATCAGGGTCTGTAACATGGCCTTGTAGAATGATTAAAAAACAATTTTGTCTTCAGGTAGCATAAAGCATTTTTACTTCCAGATTACCAGATATAGGCCTGGTTTCACAGACAGGGTTTAGATTAAGCTAGGATTAGGCCTGGATAAATTAGGCTATTTAAGTCGCTTTTATACACGTGCCTTAGAAAAAAACATTACTGTGTGCATCTTGAGACAAAACAATGGCACTGACATAAGATAAACAACAGCTAAAGCAGGCATTTTAGTCTGGCCTTGTCTGAAACCAGGCAATAGTCAACAGAAGAACTTTATAACATTCATTCATTTTAGTGCATGCCTGTCACAGAATCGCATGCTTTCTTATAGGCTACAAATTCGCCTCATAGGGCAAATTTAATGAAATCAAACAGAAAGGATACTTTATAATTGACTAATATACTATTGTTTGAATGCATATTGTTATAGTCTAAACAAGTAGTGGGTTATTGAAATTTATTTGGGAATACAAAGTCCCGCAAATCTTTAAAGGAAGTCTAAATGCAAATTGACAGCCAGAGTCTTGTTAGGCCACAGACACAGAGGAGTCTACAGAAGCGCTCAGCAAGAGACAGAACAGTAGAGAGCCCAGATTTGAAGCTGTGATATGATTGACTGACAATGGCTTGACTGTTTTGGTTTGAATACTAACAAAGCTCAGCATGAGATGTCTTTGTTGGCATGTTTATATGAGGGAAAGGGATCTGAATATGGGGGTTTCCATGTATTTTACACCATTTCAATTCCTTGTTTGACATAATGAATGCCTTCTAATTCAGTAGGTGAGAACTAAATGTTACTAAAGTTCAATTAAATATAAAATAATTAAAACAAGTTACTGCAGAACTCGAAATTTAGAAGAGATGTGAATGATCCATGGCATAGAAAGGAAGAGTCTGCTCTTGTAGTAACTAAGCATGCTGCAAGTTGCTATCGATAAAAGCGCCTGCTAATGACAAATAACACGTATTAGGATGTAATTGAAGGAATTAGCAGTATGACCCGATCGCTCAAGTGAAATGGTGGGGCAAATAGGGGTCTTAGTTGGATCTTTACTGGAAGCACGCTGTGCGCGAGCAGCGGCCGCCCAATGAAACGCCGCTACAGGCGCAAACGCTCCGGATTGGTCGAGAACTCAGCGCACATTTACAGGCTGATCCGAGAGAGAGAAAGACTGCTGAACGCCGGCAGATGAGAGGAGAAGAGCCGTCCAAAACAACTGTTTGAAAGAAAAGATAAGAAGAAACATGGAATCAAACGTGGAGCGAACGTTTGCTGACTTTTCTGGATCCTGGAAAATGAAAAGTTCAGAAAACTTCGAGGAGCTATTGAAAGCTCTCGGTGAGTTTTTAAAGATTCTTCATTATTATAAAAAGAATATGCCTGAGATTATTAAAAGGAGAAATCATTCAAAGTTTTAAACACATTTGATCTTTGTATTCGTGTCGTTTTATTTTATTTTATTTGATATAGCTTACGTTGTGAGGCTTAAAAGTAAAATTTATGTGTTGTTTCTGCCTTGTAAAAGAGAAAAAAAGCCTCATTAAAAGTCAGAAAAAGTGCTGGGATAAGAGGTATATATTTGTTATTATTACTTACTTTAAAAAAATGATTATTACTTAAAAAAAAAAAAACAATATAAAATTAGCCATTTTGTTGTTTGCTATAAATCGAACCAAAAAAGCTATTTCGATGGTCCACTTTAGAAATTCTATAAGTTTGCAACTACATGTCAGCTAACCCTCATTAGTGTATTAGTAGACTGTTACTACAGTCTAGTAGGTGTTAGGGTTCAGATTAGTAGAATATGCTGACATGTAGCCTACTTGCAAAGTTACTTATAGTCAGTAAAATGTATGTTGGGGACCATCAAAATGAAGTGTTATCAGATAAGTTGCAAAGTTACTTATAGAAAGTAGAATGTGTAGAATGTTTAAAGTTGACCATCAAAATAAAGTGTTACCAAAAAAAAAAAAAAAAAAAAAAAAAATATATATATATATATATATATATATATATATATATATATATATATATATATATATATATATATACTGCGACTCAGTTTGCCCATAAGCACAATCAATGGAGATCTGCATGGAGCAATGTTATGCTTCACTTCCTCATGGGATTGTGATTAGCCTCACAAACCCTGCCACGGGGCCCCTCGGCCAGCCGTTCGGCTCTGCAGACACACCGTCCCTCGACCCCAATTATTCACGCCAGAGGAAGTTCAAACAGACTAAGTATGCTGTTGCCCCTAAAGGACATACAATGAATTCACTGTCGTGACTCAATATTTAAAAAGACATATATTTCCTTGGTGTAAACATTATGACTGGGGCACCAAATTTTAATTGCATAAATATGCAACCGCTGTTTAAATTGTAAAACATTCCTGTGGAAATTCGACATGCTCATTAAACACAGGAAATTGGGCGTAGGAAAAATGGCTTTGATTTCTGATAAATGGCCTTTTAATTTCTTAGCACATTTGTGGGTGTGTTCAACAGGCGTAAATGTCTTTCTGAGGAAGATTGCAGTTGCAGCAGCCTCCAAACCAGCTGTCGAGATTACACAGCAAGGGGAAAGCCTCTCCATTCAGACTTCCACTAGCGTGCGGACCACTCATGTGTCCTTCACGGTGGGCGAGTCCTTCAACGAGGCTACGGTGGATGGACGCCCATGCACAGTAATACCATCCATCCATCCATCATCTCTCTATCAATCCATCATTCCATACATCATATTTTTCTCTCTGGAAATTGCTCAAGCATGTTACATAAGACAGAAATGTATTATAATATTTATTATCATATATAAAGTTTACTATTAGAAAACAATATCAATAAATATTATAAACTATATAATTATATATTTTTTCTAACACTAAACTCACTAAATAACACCAACACTAAATATTAATATATATGCTAACTTTATTTGATGGTGAAAGTTCACTTACACACAAAAACTTTGATGCATGTTTTCAGCAAACAAACCTTTAATGTGACTATAAAGACATTATAAATTAATATCCCAGCTCTTTGTTGTTTTCTAACTATTTCAATTTCCCCTCAAGAGTTTTCCCAAATGGGAAACAGACAGTAAAATCACATGTGAGCAGACACTGCAGAAGGGGGAGGGGCCTGAAACATCATGGACACGTGAACTGACCAATGATGGCCAGATGATTCTCGTAAGTACACCACTTAGGCTATTTGAATATATTCAACTGAATTATGCCAGTAGCATATAATATAGAGTACAACCAACCTACTCTAATGAGCATCTTAAAATGCTCAACACCTTACAGTGATAGATGTTGTTCATTCACTCTCATTATATTGATGATGAGTAGATGTTCACATTATTAGAAGTCACACAGCTCCCATTAAGGCCGCTTACAGTAAACAGGCCCCTCAATGCTTTGAATTCATTCAGAGAACAAGATCTGATTCGATATGTGAATATTTAACATGTGTTAATATGTTTAAGCCCATCGGATATGCATCTTAAATTGTTTAAACAGTTGCTGGTGGTTTCTGATGTTTATTTTCCAGACCATGAGAGCCGGAGATGTTGTCTGCACCCGTGTGTATGAACGAGACTGAAGGATACTTAGACCTCAGTTCATTCAATCTCAACTATGTCCACAGTGTGCTAAATACTAGTTTATCATTGTACAAATAGCCTGTTCCTTCCACTTTTTATATGTTTCACATGTGCTAAGTTTGTGTATCAGAGAAGGAGAGATGTTTGAAGGGGGAGAGGCGGTACTTGAATAAAGATAGTCGTGAGTTTGCATTGTTCTTTTTGGTGCATTATCTGAAAAGTGTATTTATTGTTGTTGTTTGTGCATTTTATGTTGCAGTTTCATGTATATGCCACAATGTGGCTTATCAATCAAAACTGTTTTTGGCAATAAACCTTTATACAAATAAACCCCTAAAAATCCCATGACTACTTCACTGTTATCATCTTGCCTGGATATATAAATCTCTTTGACACTGACCTTGTTTGCACGTTTCCACTTATTTTCTGCCTCATTCCTTCTCTTCAAAGTGTCCTTTGTGTCTGTTCTCGCTTTCTGTCTCCTGATCCAACCACTCGCTGGTTTGAACAACACTATAAATTTGTATTTCACGAGTGTACATTAATTGTTGAATTATTTCCTGGCAAAGAGTAAAGGGGGAATGAGGGAGAGGTACGGAAAGAGTAAGTAAACGTTAGAAAAGAAAAATGATTTCATATTTTGAAGGTTATATTCCCTCTGCTCTCTCTCCCATCTGCAGCTAGTTACTGCATGAGGTCAGTGAGAATGGCTCTCATTCCTCTCTTTTTTTGTCTTTCTGCAGCCAGATCCATGATCCAGACTGTTGCTGTATTCTAAATCTAGGGCACATGCATCTGGAAGTTTAATAAAATAAAAAAGTATGAATAAATGATGCAAAAAGTTGCTGATGTACTTTAAACTCTTTATTCCATTCTGCCACAGACACACATTTATTCAACAGTTCAAAGACTGCTGTGTTTTTCCAGTCGGCTGCCAATGATGGATTTTCCAGGTTCCCAGACAACAGAGCTCACAGTGGACTTATTCAAGATTACACATAATTTTAGTATGCTGTGTTGAGTATGTGTGTTCTACGATTCTCAGTGGTCCTGTTAAGAGTTTTAAGCTCATATAACCCACTAAGTTTATGTATGCTGCAGTGTGCAGAGGTTGCCATTAAGTTTACACACTTTCTGGAAGAGGTTGAAAAAGTTGATAAGCTCTTCTTAAAAAAATCAGATGCAGTGACTATATTTTTGTGGAGTTTGCTAGGTGGTACGAATGAAAACTAGTAATAGTGAATCTATTACTAGTTTTTATACTTACCACATAGCAACCACCTAGAACCCTCTAGCAACCACCCAACAACCATCTAGCAACCACCCAGAACTCCCTAACAACCATCTAAAAATGGCCTACAGTAGTAACCACTCAGAAAATCCCAACAACCACCTAGGTCTTGCAACAACATAGAACCCCCTAACAACCATATAGCAATGGCCCAGCAACCACCTAACAATACACTAGCAACAACCCAGCAACCACCTAACAGCCACATAGCAACCACCTACCAACCATATAGCAATAGCCCAGCAATCACTTAAAAATACACTAGCAACAACCCTGCAACCACCTAACAATAGCAAAAACCCAGCAACCACCTAACAGCCATAGCAGCAACCTCAGCAACCACCTACCAACCATATAGCAATAGCCCAGCAATTACTTAAAAATACACTAGCAACAACCCTGCAACCACCTAACAATAGCAAAAACCCAGCAACCACCTAACAGCCATATAGCAGCAACCACCTACCAACCATATAGCAATAGCCCAGCAATCACTTAAAAATACACTAGCAACAACCTAACAGCCATATAGAAATGGCCCAGCAACCACCTAATAATACACTAGCAACAACCCAACAATCACCCAACAATACACTAGCAACAACCCAGCAACCACCTAACAATACACTAGCAACAACCCAGCAACCACCTACCAACCATATAGCAATAGCCCAGCAATCACTTAAAAATACACTAGCAACAACCCTGCAACCACCTAACAATACACTAGCAACAACCTAACAGCCATATAGAAATGGCCCAGCAACCACCTAATAATACACTAGCAACAACCCAACAATCACCCAACAATACACTAGCAACAACCCATCAACCACCTAACAATACACAAGTAGCAACAACCCAGCAACCACCCAACAACCATATAGCAATGGCCCAGCAACTAACAATACACTAGCAACAACCCAGCAACCACCTAACAATAGTGACAACCCAGAAACCACTTAACAACCATATAGTAATCACCTAGCAAACCCCAAACAATACACTAGCAACAACCCAGCAACCATAACAACCATATAGCAATTACCCAGCAACCACCTAACAATACACTAACCCAGCAACCACCTAACAGCCACATAGCAACAACCTCAGCAACCACCTACCAACCATATAGCAATGGCCCAGCAACTAACAATACACTAGCAACAACCCAGCAACCACCTAACAATAGTGACAACCCAGAAACCACTTAACAACCATATAGTAATCACCTAGCAAACCCCAAACAATACACTAGCAACAACCCAGCAACCATAACAACCATATAGCAATTACCCAGCAACCACCTAACAATACACTAACCCAGCAACCACCTAACAATACACTAGCAACAACCCAGCAACCACCTGTAAGGGGATTTACAGTCAAAGACCCAGAACCATATATGATGAATGAAGACCCGGAGTCAGAATTATAATAAATTGAAGAAAAGTTTTACTGAAGTTAGTGTGCAGTTTCATCAGCAAAAGTCAGCTTCAAGACTCACATGGAGTTCGTAGGCCGCCCCACTTACAGTTACATACCCTTCACCAAGGTCTAAGCTACGTCCTTGCTTCAGGTTGCAGTTTCTAATTTGGCTAAGAAATAGATAAACATAGTCATTTTCCACACATATACAGATAGACAGAAGCATATCTCCATCGATAATGCGGCTGACACTCGGACCCTGTAGTTAGGCACGTCGTGACCTTGCAGGTCGCAGATTTGGGTTGCTGGGCGCCAACATGTCCAGAACAAGAAGTCAGTCAATCTTCAATAATGCAGTGGTTCCTTAACCTGTAACTAAAAAGACTAACACACACACGCCGACACACAGCTTTGCCAAGGTTGGATTTGGCCAGGCTCTAACTATAAACAGGAGAGTCCTCTCAAAACATCAAGATAATACGTTCTTTCTCTCAAGGAGATGACACTTTAATCTAACTGGAAAGTAAGGCCTTAATTGAGAAATGGTCCCGGCTTAAACTATAAACTTCAATGACCCCTGTGACTAATAGTCGTCAGGGAACCCTAGAAAAACAGATGTATGTAAAACAAGTCCATATTTCATTTCTGGAAGCCGGGCTAAATGAGCAAGCACTGTTACTGCTTTCAGATATCAAATACAGACATTAGAGAATACATTAAAAAAAGAACATTTCAGTAATCACACTGGTAACTTCTATAACAAAGTAAAATCTCACAAGCCTAGAGAAGTCATTCAACTAATTTGATATTTAGAAGGAAAAATATTGATTAATACCTTGATTATAATCACTCATTAGATATACAATGAAAGCAAGCAATGAAACACATTGAACCCCTAACTACCACCCAAAACCTCATAATAACCATCTAGCGATGTCCTAGCAACTGGCTAGCAATGCTGTAGCAACCACCCAGAATGTCCTAACAACCACCTAGCAATTCCCTAGCGACCACCCATAACTCTCAGTAGCCACCTAGCAATGCCATAGTAACCTTTCAGAAACCCCAAAACAATACCCTTAGCAACCACCCAGAACTCCCTAGTAACCACCTAGCAATGCCCTTGCTACCACCCAGAACACCCTCACAACCACCTATCAACACCCTAGCGACCACCCACAGCACCCTATCATTGTGGCAGCAAATTTTGCACAAGCGACGGATAACATTTTCTTCAGAATTCAGTATTAACTTCTATTGGTTCCTAGCCTGGATGCCAGCCGAAATTAGCCCCACCCACAACATTTGAGGTTGGGAAGTTCGGTCTGGACTTGATCTGTTGTGGAGCAACTATGCTCGAACCAGAGCTATTCGGACCAATCAAATTGTTAGGGCGGGCTTTATACAATGAAGGATAGATGATCAACAGTAACGTAATTATCCACGTCACCAAAGAGCGCTTGGGTTCAATTCGTTTACAACAAAGATGCCGCCATCGCGTCTCTTATAGAAGATATCGACAGCGCTTTTTTTTTTTATGCCGCAATCAAGGCATTTGTCGATCGGAAAGATGTTTTTGCCGTCCTTCCTATGGGATTTAATTTATCAGCTGGCCCCGATGGTCGCTAAGAAGATGGGGCGCAATGAAAACCATGTGGTCATTGTGGTTTCTCCATTGCTCTGATTGGTTGTAGGTCTATCCAATTGAGTGCAGAGGCATTTTCTTTCCTGGTTCGGTTGAAACACGCCCCGTAATCACAGCCCAATGGAGCAGTATCAGACTCATATTCTGACTAGGATCTGAGTATGACGACGTCAGGCTAATTGGTTCCATGTGTCTGTCTGGAGTTCTTGACTCAGTTTAAAATTTCAGGAGAATGCCAAAATGCTTTCAGACACGGATCCACATCCGCTGCAACTCCTGGCACGTCCACTGCGCACCTCGTTAACCAGATTCATTTTACAAGCACTCTTGAACAAGGTCGTCAAGTCTTCGCCGTGTATTTAACTCTGGCCTTGTGCGGTTTAAGCCCATTGTGGTGGTATGCACTAAATTAGTCCCAGATCATGATTTCTACCCTTCTTTAATTGACACCATACTGCTGGGAATCAGTGGCAAAACCACACAAGCCCACACGGTCCACTGAAACTCCTTCCATCCCTGCTGGTTGCCTTGGCAACTCACCAGTACAGGCTTCATGTCAGCTCATTCCACAGGCGGTGATGTCATGGGGCCATGCATCGCTTGATTGGCTGAGGAATGTTGCGGTTTCAAAGGAAAGCAAAAGGAAGCATGGCCACACCCATTTAGGTTGTTAAAGAATGATGGTTTGGGGAATTAATAGTGACAAATCTTTGTCACTTTAGTATAACCTTCCTCTGAACTCAAAGATAAAAAGCATATTGTTTCTCCACGAATGGTTCATTTAAGGTCCCATTCCTGTTTACCATTGCTCTGTCAAGCTCATTGATTAATGTATTGCATTGGAACATTACTGGAAGCTTGCGCACTAGGACCAGACCATAAAAATAATGTGATCCAGGAGCCATGCGGTCTCAAAGCCAGTTGGTGGAGTGTTTGGTTTCCATTCAATATTTGTGAATTTCATCTTCATCTGGTCAAAGTGCTGCATTGTTTTTGGAACACTTTTGATACTATAAGCGGCATCAGAAACAGTCATGTAGTAACGCCAACATTTTAAAAGTGAATATGTAAATGTAAGCAAATGGAATTGAACAAACAGTTGTGTGAGAGAGCACAAAAAAGGGTGATTGTGTGTCTGTGCTTGTTTTTCTATTCCGGTGGGGACTTCAACCTGAATGCACACTGACTCATGCATGGGGACTCGTGTCAATTGAGGTCCCCATGCGGAAACAAGCTTATAAATCATACAGAATTATTTTTTTTGAAAATGTAAAAATGCTAAAAGTTTTCTGTGATTGCGGGTAGGGTTAGGGTTAGTGTAAGGGGATAGAATATACAGTTTGTACAGTATAAAAACCATTACATCTATGGGTAGTTCCCATAAAGATAGTGAACCAAACGTGTGAGTGTGTGTGTGTGTGTGTGTGTGCTATGCGCGTGCAGTGTTTGAGGTATCATATGACTGACTTTCTGCCCTCCTGTCATCCCCTCACATGACTTGAGAATAGCAAGCCATCAGCAAACTTGCCCCGGTGCCCGTACCTATATTTTACAGAGGGAAAATTAGGTTGCTGACTCAATTTTCGAATCAACAGTGACGCCCAGTGGTTGAAACGGGAACCAGAAACACATGAGATTTTAAATTGTAGATAGATAGATAGATAGATAGATAGATAGATAGATAGATAGATAGATAGGAGTTTTACTTTGTTAAGCGAATCACGCCCCTTTGCTACACTCCGCAGACATGCATTTTCCCCAAAGATTCTCCCTCATCATGCGACATAATTACCTTTTCTTATTAGGCTTGTTCAACTTGAACCAGCGCTGCACAGACATGCGTATGACATCAAAGTACCGCGAGAGATATTAGAGAGCAGACGGCTCCGTATGCTTTTGAATCGCTCTCGCGGTACTTTGATGTCATAAACCGATCGGTCTGTGCAGGCCCGGTTCAAGTTGAACAAGCCTATAGAGAGCCTAAGTCCCTCCCCTTCCGGTCGACCACCATGGGACCTTATTTCGGAAAAATATTGTATGGTAGTCAATGGCGAGAGACAACAAATATTTTGATCTCGTTTGAATTGTGCCCTGATTTACACATATGATGTTTGTCAATTTAAAAGATACATTTTAAAGTCAAGAAAGTCGCAGCTTGATGTAAAACTGCTGAGGTATAAGACTGTGAAAATACGTAATTAGAAAGACTACAAACCCAGAAGGCGCACATGCGACGTCATACCTTTTCTCTCAATGAATGAAGCTAACGTCTGTCATTTTTTTCTATAGTCTTACCTTATAATCGTAACGTAACGCTGTCATGCCTGAGTGTTTTGAGCCAGAATACACACATACGAGCAACAGATCTTGTGACGTACATAGTGAGAGACGAGAGATGTAGTTCATTGAGCGATTTTCACATAAAACTAAACGTTACTCTTCTGTTTTATGACAAACTGCGACTTTCTTGACTTTCATAATTACCTTTTAAATTGACAAACATCATATGTGTAGTTCAGGGCACAGTTCAGACGGAATAAAAAGATAAGTTATCTCTCGCTATTGACTTCCATACATATTTTTTCCGAAGTAAGGTCCCATGAGGCGGAAGCGGAGGTGAGGCTCTCTACTCTTCTTCTTCTTCTTCTTTTGGTTTTATGGCGGGTTGCGAACCAACTTCAAAGGCGCATACCGCCACCTACTGTGATGGAGTGTGAAGAGAATGATCTAATTTCTAAATCCTATAATATAACCCACAATTCTTGATGAATTTTATAACTACATTTATCTGTTTCCTTGAATTTGGACTATCATTTAATATATTAGTTAGGCTCTCTATTGGCTTTTAGCCGTCATGTCACGCAGCTACTTCCTCGCCTCTCTTCTGCCGTGTTGCCATGTCCGCTTATTATAAGCGACTTTCCCCACTGATACAGGTTTAAAAAATAAATAAAAATTAATATAAAAATGGCCGTAACGACTGGTTTATTTCCAGTAGTTATGTGAAATATTTCAATAAACTTTTGTAAATTTAAGTGGTTTTCAAAAATACATGATTTAGCAGTTTGCTCCTCCGGAACGGAAAAGGTATCGCTTATATTGCTTTGTTTTTCAGAGTGAACGGCTTATTTCTCTTGTGCAACCTGGCAACACCCCTGTCATGTGATAGACACATTTCCTGTACACTAGCGCTAATACACCAGTGATGCCAGAGTGAAATTGAAACAAATCGTGTCGCTCGTAAAATCCAACAAAAGAAAATAAGTATATAAATAAAAATACCAAAGAAGAAGACCATAAACCACTTCAAAGAAGGACGAGATATGTTATTGATTTGAAACGGACACCTGACGTCTCTTTGTAATGTCTGTTGGTTAAGTTAGCTGGTCAGTGTTAACCGTGATTTGTTTTGGTTAAATTGCGTTATAATAATCAGCTGTTTACTAAACTATATTTACTTCTTCCTGTAACTATCCATTACACAGCTCTGTTCTGGTCTGTTATTGGTCGTCACGGTTACGTTTAGCATCTTTTTACATCTTGGCCAGATTTAATTTGCCAAATCAGCCCCAGGATGTCAAAATACACCACTTTTCCTGATTCAGCCGATGATCATAATCCATTTCAGGTAATATATTGTTCAGGTTTTTGGAAGTGTACATTAGAAAACTGATGGTGTTTTTGTTCTCATTCGGGGCCTTTATTTGTGTAGTACTGTATGTCTTGTGATGTAACGGTCATCAGACCAATCATATTAGATTACATGATAATGTTATTGTATGGTTGATTCTTCCACTGGTCCACGATTTGTATCGTTGCATTCTGGTCTTTTTGACCTGCTAGTTGTGGGAACTTGTTGCTTTAAGTATAGATAAATTAAGGGTACGTTTACACGACAACGATGGCTAAAACGCTGTTTTATGTTGCCAGGCCAGTAGTTGGCGATGCGATGCCACTTTATATATATATAAAAATTTGACATGAAAGACATAACATAAAATATGTACAGCTATAAGAAGACATCCAAAAAGATAACAACTAAAAAGATTTCATTTACAATACAAGAGAAAATAGAAAAGAAGAAGAGAAAAAATACCAATAAGGAGTATTTAAGGAAAGAAGGCAGCATATAAAGTTATTTCCAAGCAACTTCATCTTTCAATTTTTTGTTTTCAATACATTGGAGAGACTCGATATGCAAATGAAAATCATCCATAAAGACCTTCAAACGTTTATGAATATGAAATTACCTAAATATAAATAATACATTTTTAGTCTATGAATAGGTACAGTTTATATTTGTATCTAAATTTAAGCATACGTCCTTTAGGTTAAAAGGTTTTAAGATCAAGAGAAACTAATTCAACCATGTGTGTCATAATTATTTAATGGCAGTTATTGCTGATTGGTTACTTTTAGTTTATCAGAAGGATTTCATGTCTTTTTGTGTTTTGAAGGTCAGTTCCCTAGCAGGTGAAGTGATATCAGTGCAAGATTGTGCGCTTACAGTGCCAGTTCCTTGGCCACCTCGAGCTTCTTTTAAAAATTTTACATTTTTGTGGTATCTGCCCAAATATCTAATGACTATCTAGTATCTACCACCTTCTCTAAATGAATTGAAAGGTTTGTTTTTTCTGTGTTTCCAGGATCCATCAGTGACGCAGCACAGCAGCAACACTGGCTATGCCACGCTGGACCTCTACAACCCATTTGACAACAACACAACTGCGGTAAATATGTCCGTCCTGACAGGTGGTGAGCAGTCTGCGCTACATAGCTAACATAGCCTTTAATTATTAATACAGCACATGATGGGAGTACAAATGATTAAAAAACAGAGTTTCATTTCAACTTCGGTTACCTGCAAGAGAAAATTCTCAAGTGTCAGAACCTTTTGCCTGCATTATCATGATAGATTATTTTAGTTAGATTTTTATTAAGATGATATTAATTGTTTTGCATTTTTTGTTTTGGGTAATGAAGCCTCCACCTCCCTATGAAGCCACGTCTCCTGCTGCACCTCCTGCCCAAACGCCTCCCAGCAGGACCACACCCACTGAGCCCAGGAATTATGGATCCAATGGAACACAGGTGCTGATTCCTTTTAGAATAGTCTGTTACTCGCTACTCAACACAGAATTTCAACTAAATTAGCGATATTTGGTCACAAAGGTGCATACACTTGATTTACTATGATTGCTTGAAATGTGACGGTATCAAATTTTATATCATGATAATAGAGTGGTGCATGGACGTCAAAACCCTTAAGACTAAAGGCCCGTTCACACCTAGCACGATAACTATAAAGATAACTATATATGTGTCCACACCAGCGACCGATAACGATATTTTTATACCCGGATGATCCAGATCCATTTTAAATGCGCGAGACCTTTAAATTAGAATGGATTCTGATTGGCTGTCAGTGTTTTATCGTTCGACAGCTGGAAAAAAATCGTTCTGAAAGTGATCCCAACGATATCGTTCCTCATATCTTTATCGTTATAGTTGTGGTGTGAACTCTGTTATTCTTTAATATGGAGAACGATTTTTAGAATTATATCTTTATCGTTATCTTTATAGTTATCGTCCTTGGTGTGAACGGGCCTTAAGACCCGTTTCCTTGAGATTTTCCTATTGGTTTTTATAATGTTTTTTATTTTTTATTACGAGTAAAATAAGGTCTGTGGAAAACATAACGTGACTGTACTTGAACATTTTGCTCTACAACGTAAGTTACACACACCTATGTCCAAAATTTTAAAGCTGTTTTTTTTAAACTTATCTTTCTTATAAGTAATTAAAGAAGAATGCCTGGGATGTGTGCAGTTTTCATTGTAGAGCAAAACGTTCAAGCATCGTCAATTTCTGTTTGCCGCAGAACTCATTAATTGAAAAACCCTGATAGGAAAATCTTGGCGGAACCAGTGGCGAATTAGTCTTTCGGGTTTTGACATCATTCCTCAGAAGCTTTTAACACTGTGGTTTTTACCAGTTGGTTGAAAATTATTCTTAAAATGCAATCTCAAAATTGAAATAATTTGTAATAAGGAATTATTTGAAAGTGCATGATCATCGTTGTGATAGATCTTATCGCATATCAGCACATTTACTAGTAAATAAATACATTTACTGCATCACCTTCAACACATGATTGCCCGCTCCTTATGTCACTTATAAAGCAATATTTTAGTTCCATTATGTTAGAGCTAGATCTGTTATTACTATGATGCAATTGTTCTAAAGTGGTTATTGAGCAATCAGGCTGTATATTGCATAATGGTTGTGTAATTTGATCTTTAAATTATTTAATTCCATATTTTGACTTTTTTCACAACATATAAGATAAATTAATCTGCATGAATGATTTTAAGACTGCTGACTGTTATAGTGGGAATTTTGTGGGAATAGCAAGATAATACTTTTTTTTAAAAGAATTTTTAAGAAATTAATACTTTTATTCAACAACTTTTATTTCTGTCACAGGTAGTGACAGAAAACACTTATGCATTTCATAACTTAATCTCTCTCTCTCTCTCTCTCTCTCTCTCTCTCTCTCTCTCTCTCAGTCTGCAGTAAATGCCACCACAGCAGATCTGTTGAGGAAGCAGGAGGAACTAGAAAGAAAAGCAAAGGAGCTGGAGAGAAGAGAGAGAGAGCTGGATGCCCATGCACTTGGATCTGGAGCCTGTGAGTGAAGGATGAATGGAAAATATCTTAGTTTATGCATTTGCCAGGGGAATTAAATTTAAATGAAACCTCTTGAACCAACAGTGAACTTACTCCCCCTCAACCTCGATTTTGCTGCTGGCATCATGCTTATAAAAGGTTTTGGTGGCAATTTGCGATTAGTTTTGCAATTCATAACCTGTTGAATAAAATATTAACGCTAAAAAAGGAATCATAACACCTAAGCAACCACATAGGAATGACCTGACAACGATCCACAACATCCTAACATAGTGGTTTTACACGTGCAACCACCAGTTTCTTTTCAGAAAATGTACTAATCTAGATGCATTATGAAAGAGTTTTGAATAAAAGTAATTCAGCTATCAAACAGAGTGAAGTACAGTCAGCTCCATTTGCATATTTTACCATATTGAAATCCACATTTTTTCACAATCTCTCACAATTTTGCAGATTTTTACCCACAATCAATGCCGAAAATGGGACAAGCAATCAGTGTGTTTCTTTTTTTTTTTAAGAATGAGAGGCTTGAGCAGTCAAGATGAGCAGAACAGGCAAAGCGAAGCATTTCAATAATACTGAAACTCTGATTTCATTACTGCTTTTTTCACTACAGGTAGTCACCGCATTTACACCTTTCTTGAATCCTGAAGAGAGCTGAAGAAATATGTATAGGAAAAGTGTTTAATGTAAAAATAACAAGACAGATAGATGGGCATAACCCCAGTGTATTTTAAGAACTGAAGTGATTATTTAGATGGACTTCTGAAATTGTTAGTGAGGGTTATGATGAAGGTGCAGAGATGGATGAGACCTGAATGAGTGGGGAGGGGACAAGAAACGAAACTGTTAAAAAGATGACAGTGATGGATGGATGGTATTTTCAAAGGACCTCGGCAGTAATGAACAGGACATTAATGGAGTGATGCTAGCTAGCGGATGTGATTGATGAATGGGGAAATTAATCTCTTTCTGTGTTCTTCTCCATCAGCTCGTCTGAATAATTGGCCCCCATTGCCCTCCTTCTGCCCGGTGAAACCGTGTTTCTATCAGGACATTAATCTGGAGATCAGCCAAAGGTTTCAGCGCACTGTCACCACCTTGTACTACTACTGGATGTGTAAGTTTGCTCGGTTTAGTTTGTCTTGTCTTTTGAAGTGAGCGGATGGTTCTGGTTTGGGTCATCATCCTTAGCAAATAATTCAGTTATGAATTTATCCTTTGTTTTTTCTTATGTTAAACTGAAATTGTGCGTGCCCAAGGTAGCGATTGACCGATATATTGGGCAGGCTGATAATTCGACTGGTTTTTGGCCATTTTCTGTTTTAAAATATTCTTTAGTACACATTAGCTGAGTATTTTCTCCTTATAACTGCAGTGAATCAAAGACAGTCTCAAAAATGCGGTTTGAAATCACTGGTGTTTCTGACGTCACAAACTACCTTGTAACCAATCACGTTAACGTGTGATCGCAAATGAGTGGATCTCTGAACTGGTGTGAGTGAGTGGGGGAGGGGCTAATTTGCATATTCATAGAACCGCGTATACTAAATGAGGCCAGGGTGTAGAGTTACATTCGAGCTATTTTAAGGCATGACGGATTTTTTTTCAAGGATAAAACATTTAGACAGTGGTGGAGGAAGTACTGAATCTCAGTACTTAAGTAAAAGTACAGATAACCAGAGACATATTTACTTTAGTAAAAGTAGAAGTACCACAATGAAAACCCTACTTAAGTAAAAAGTAAAAAGTACCTGATTTTAAATGTACTTTAAGTATTAAAAGTAAAAGTACTTTCATAACAATTATTCTCTTAATGTCTATATTCTAATAAGTAGGGCTGTAACAATGTGCAATATGAATCCGAAATCGCTACACTCAGATCTACGAACCTGTGTCGCGGTGTGAGAAGGCAGAATGGTGACACACCCCTTTTTTACCCACCGGATGAAGAAGGGTTGGCTCTCCACAGAACATAAAATATTCGTTTTATTTTATTTTTCGTGTTCCCATTTATGAGGAAAAAACAATGTTACAGACGTGACCGCTCTGAAAGCGGCACTAAAAGACTGCTTTAAAACTTTCACAGAGACCTCAAACAGAAAGCACAAAGCCTTTTTTTAAAGTGAATTTCGTTTTGCCAGGATTTAATGAATGAGAAGTAAATATAGTAGAAA
This sequence comes from Scardinius erythrophthalmus, assembly GCF_964197995.2. Classification (NCBI taxonomy): domain Eukaryota; kingdom Metazoa; phylum Chordata; class Actinopteri; order Cypriniformes; family Leuciscidae; genus Scardinius; species Scardinius erythrophthalmus. The sequence goes on from NC_138230.1 coordinate 14,460,846, forward strand.
ATAGATAATCACGACACGGAGGCGCCGGCGTGTGAACTAAAGCGCTTCTCATAAATGAACCGAAACTCAGCGTATGGAGATTTTTTTCAATCCCTGTTTTGGCAGGGGAAAAACTGATCAGAAAATGTAACGAAACGTTGTAGAAATGTAGTGGAGTAGAAAGTATAATAATTGCTGCAAAAAGTAACGAAGTAAAAGTCAAAAGTATGCACTACTGATTCTACTTAAGTAAAGTACAGATACGTGAAAAATGTACTTAAGTAAAGTAACAAAGTTTGTACTTCGTTACATTCCACCACTGCATTTAGATATGTCATTTTGGTGGTCAAGGATGAGTTTTAAGGAATAAAATGATTGAATACAGGGGGACTTTAACATTTAAAGAGATTTTGTAAGAAACATTTTACTTGAAACATATTTTACTGTTTGTAATGTTACTAGGCTACAGTTTTATTTATGAATTTCATTCATAGAAAATTTTCCCCTGGGAAAATGTTAACAATTTCTATGTTTATATAATTGTTATTGTAATGTGAGGTTTAATTGCATATTGTGTTATTGTATCATTACTTTTGCCATGAATATAGCCTTTAATGCTGTTGTTTGACTGAATTCCATTGTTTTTGATGCCCATATTTTATTTTATGATTTGTACTTGATAATATTTTTGGAAGCTATTTTTAAAGGTGCTATGTGTAAATAAAGTTTATTATTAATATTAATATAATGCTGGTATGGAAAACAGACAAAAAAATAAATGCATGCATACATATCCTTATATTGTTCCAGATCTCTTTGATTTCTGAAGTCATATGGGTGATACAATTTTCAATTTTGGTTGAACTATGACTGTAGTTTCAGCAATTTTTAACTATTCATTAAATAGTGTTATGTATCACATGCCAGCAGTTGCTCTTTAGTCATCCCTAGTATAGGAATATTGGTCAACCGCTACTCCAGTGTGTTACTTTACTTACTTTGTACTTATCTTTCTCTTCTTTTAGTCACAGCATGCACTTTGCTCTTTAACCTCATCTCCTGTTTGGCTATGTTCTGTGGCCAACCCAGTAATGTATCGGCACCGGTTGGCTTTGGTTTTGCCATCCTTTGGTTTCTCCTCTTCACCCCCTGCTCCTTCGTCTGTTGGTACAGGCCTGTGTACAAAGCCTTCAGGTACGATCACAGATTGAGCGTTTAAATTGATGTCTCATCCAAACATCATGGATCAGTCATTGTGTGCACTTCTGTTCTCTTTCTCAACAGGAGTGACAGTTCCTTCAACTTCTTTGCCTTTTTCTTTGTCTTCTTCGCCCAACTGGTGCTTTATGTTATCATGGCTATCGGTATCCCTGGCTGGGGCTTCAGGTGAGCGTGACGAAACAACCTACTTATTGACTTTTCAGTTAATTGTGTTATTCCATTCTTAAATTTGGCCAATGGCTTGTTACTCTTTAAACTTCTCTTTCTCTCCCGTTTGTTTCAGTGGGTGGATCGTGAGTTTAGCCGCTCTTAGTGACAACAGCAACAAAAATGGCAAGGCAGTGGGTGCGATCATGCTGATCAGTTCTGTGCTCTTCACCGCTCAGGCGGCCATGGGAGTCATTTTGCTCAAGAGGGTAAATCACATCTCCACTAACAGCAGCAAATGGACCTTTACACATCCATTGGCAGTCAAATTAGGGATATAATCCTAAATCTAAATTGAAAACCATACTAAATATTCAAATTCATCCTATGGTGATGCTGTCTATTCCTCTTCGGCAGCTTTTCCACAGTTATTCCAGGGTTTAATGACAAAAATAGTGTTTAATGATTTCTGAAGGATCATGTGACACTGAAGACTGGAGTAATGATGCTGAAAATTCAGCTTGCCTTCACAGGAATAAATTACATTTTGAAATGTATGAAAATAGAAAAAACATATCTTGCAGTATTACTTGATTAAAATAAATGCAGCCTTTGTGAGCATAAGAGACCAATGCAAAATTATTGATCTGTTTAATGACGATTTCTTGCATATTCTTCCATCAGGTTCATTCTATGTACAGGCAGACTGAAGCGAGCTTTGAGAAGGCCCAGGCCGAGTTTGCTACCGGTGTGCTTTCCAATCAGGCAGTGCGCCAGGCAGCCACCAATGCCACCGTTTCTGCCGCACAGGGCGCCTTCACTGCACCTCGGTAGAGACCTGGATGAAAAAAAGAGATAAGATCGATGAACCTGATTGGTTACGCTGCTCTGTGACAAAGTGACTTATTCTAGCACCCATAGACATGGCTGAATTGCAAACCAACACAGTTACCCTAGACCCCTCTTGCATGCATGTCATAATGATAGTAATGCTACATTGGATTTCTTTTCTCTTAGTCGGTCTTGCTGAGCACCAGGCCATTAGTTTAGACATGCAAAAAGGATCTAGGTGTTGATGTGAAATTATGGTTGATATAAATGCTCTCTATGAGGATCTACAGTATGATCAACTAGTACAATTGTCTTATTTCCATATATTATGCTAGAAAAGTCACTATAGTAATTTGTAAAGACCACAAAAATACATAAGGCCCCAGGTTTTGGCTTACAATTCTTGCATATTTACAGTACATCTCTAAAGCTTGCAAAGTGCAAGGTACAGCAGCCTTGCAGATTCACGAAAGATGTGCCACATTCTGCCTTTGCTTTTTCCTTGACTTCTTCCTTTCTGTGTAAATAGCTGTACACGTCCAGGAAAGGGATCGTTTCATTGCTCTAGAATTGAGGTTACTTATAAACCTGTGAAGTTTACCTTGCCAAAAGTTTTTTTTTTATAACGAATCGGAGGATTCTCACATCTTATTTTAGAGATTTATTATTCACTTTATTAGTCTGTTGGTGGATGGATTTCTTGCTTTGACCATTATTTATGAAAAAGCATGTTTTGATGCAGCTTATACTACTGTATGTACCTCTTTGCATTGATACACAACTAATGCTTTATTGTCATGGGTTAAGGCAGGTGATTTGTGCTTTGGAATACAGAATCGAACTTGATACCTTGACCTAAAACTTAAATGTTCTTATCAAAATGTGGTAGCAGAGATTGGTGTGGTTATCTGTGGCCAAAATTGTTGTGTTGCTTTTGTGATTTGTAACTTCCTCTTTTTGTAATTTCAATCTAACGTTTTGTCTAACACAATTGTATATGCCTAAATGAAAGTATTGGTTTTTACTGTTATTGTGTTGCTGCTGCTGTATGTCACTGTGTTATGTTTTATTAAAGTTCATGAATCATGAATATGCATCTTATACTATTTGGATTTGGATTTTACTGTCTGGCTACCAACATTCTTTAAAATATCGTATTTTGTGTGAAGAAGAGAAACTCATACAGGTTTGAAACAAACAACTTGAGGGTGTTTTCAGTTTTGGGTGAACTATCCCTTTAAGGTTTACTATTCTGAAACTTGATTGGTCTGACGCGTCTCCTTGACAACCGACGCTCCTTTCCAAATGTGGCGCGTAACGTCATAGTTCTATGAGCAGCTATATTGAGTGAAGATGGCGGAGGCTTCTGCTGCCCCACGACACCGGTTCTTCTGTCACTTCTGTAAAGGTGAAATCGACCCCAGACTACCGGTGAGTACACAGCAACACTTCATTAACGAGAGTTTATCTGCGTTTGGTGGTTTGCTCACCCCATATTAGCCTCAACGCAATCGAAGTTTTCCTTCTTTCATTTATAACTTATAAGTTCTAACATACAGTAACGTTACTGTATATATTTCTTATACATGCCGTGTTTGTATGAGTTCACGCGCATTAGTATAGAACTGTGGGAATGTCTTTCATGTTAGCTGCGGACTAAACGTTACAAGGAATTTGTGATGAGTGCCATGGTTGCAAGGTATTCGGTATCCAAGTTTGGGAGTTAGCCTTCTCTGATGCCAAATTTAGCACAGCCTCGATCGTCTGCAATCAAGCAGAAACTCATGCAGTCAGTGCATTTATTGGCATGATGATGTGAATGTAATATATCTTTTGGGTAAACAAGTGGAGACGCTATAATATTACCCAGACATACATTCATACAAGGGTCAGCTATATAATGAAGGTAGAAAAACTGAAAAGTTCAAATGTGTTCTCAGGACAAAGGTATTTTTCATAAATATCAGATGATCGGGGCAAGTTGTCACACGTCTTTTAAAGGCACACTATGCAGTATTTATACTTTTTTTTAATTCATTTTTTATACAAAACAAGACAATAATAAACAATGAACAATACACAATACAAAGGGTTACATTACATAAACATAAAAAATATTAAACTAGCTTTTAGAAACTAGAGTTTTTTGAGTACCTCAAAGAATTTAAATATATATCAAAATCTTTCTTAAATGAAAAAAGGAGGAGTTTTCTTTGAAAATTTGCACTTATGAATATAAAATTTGGCAAGAAAAAGTAGCAAGTTGAAAATAAATTTAACACGGTAAGGGTCTAGTTTCAGAGACTCACCAAAAAACAAAAAATTTTGGCTTATACAGAAGTTTAAAGATAGATAGCTTTTAACAAAATTTGAAAAGTCAACCCAAAAGATTAGTATTTATACCTTAAAGGTGCTCTAAGCGATGTTGGTTGACGTCACTTCTTGTTGACGTTCGAAGTATTGTCAAACAAAACGGAGGCTAGCTCGACCCTCCCTCCTCCTCATCCTGTCCCCTCCCCTTCCCTTCCGTGCTTCCTGAAACAGTCATGAACGAGTCGGAAGCTTTTCCGATGTAAATTCGGGACTTTGCACGTTCCTTCTCCTTTTCCCTCTTCTTTGCTATTTGTTCAAGAGAATTTAATTCTAACGTTAGTCGTTGTCTAGGACATCTCACCTCTAGCTAACTTCCCTCTTCATGCTTCTCCCTCCTCCACTCCCCACACCCTGTTCATGTGCACGCGAACTAACCCCCCAACCCCCACCCCCAAATCATTCTTGTTGGTTATTGGCTGGAACACTGTTTGTTATGTTTCTTGGTCCAGGCTGGGCCAGTTTGTTTTTTGTTGCCATTTGTGGAGCCTGGGCCACTTTTTTTTTTACAGTGTGTTCAGGGGACAGGCAGCTAGCGGATAGTGAGGAGATGTTTGCTGTATGTGACAAAAAAAATTGGCCTAAAAAACGCGTGACATCGCTTAGAGCACCTTTAATATAACAGTATTATAGGGGGACTCTAGGGGTCGCTGTTTGACAAAAAAACGTAAACTGCATAGTGTGCCTTTAAAACAATACAGTATTTGTTGATACAACACTACAGCACATGTTTGGTATTTCAGCACTGTCTTTATTTATTTATTTATTTCAGATTTGTTCTGTTTTAATTTATGACAACTTGCCTCATAGTCATTATTGTCAGCTATTGAGGTATGTTACACAAAAGGTTAATGTGTGTTCAATTAGCTGTATTTTTTTCATGGGCAATAACAATTGAAATGTTCTATACTTTTTGAAGTCAATACCATGGTAAAATAAATAAATCCACTCTCAGAATTATTCACTACAGTAAAAAGTGTGACAACTATTTTATTTTGACATTTTATTTTACACTAAATGTTAGATCGGGACAAGCTGTCCAGTGTTTTAATACAATACAGCATTTGCTGACCGCAACACTTGTAACTCCTATAACAGGCTGTTTAATGCAAGTTCCATTGAAGAAACTTGTCTAATAAAGTACTGTCAACTATTGGGGTATGTTGTCACAAAAGGTAAATGTGTGTTCAATGAATTGTATTTTTTTTCATGGGCAACAACAATGGGAATGTTCAATAGCTTTTTGTAGTAAAAACTACTGTAAAATAAACTAGAAAGTAAATTTTGTTGGGACAAATGTTTATGTTTGCTTGACAAAGCCTTGTTTGAAAGTTTTATAAACTTCCTAGCATATTTTATCATGTTGCTAGCATGTTTTATCATGTTGCATGTCTTAGCATGTGTCTAGCATGTTTTAGCTCATTGGTAACATTTTTTATTTAGTTGCTAGCATGATTTTGCATTTTGCTAACGTTTCTAGAATGTTTTAACATGTTTCTAACATGATTTAACTTGTTGCCAGCATGTTTTAGGCTAACATTATTTTACAATTTGCTAGCGTGATCCCATTCCTATCATGTTTTAGCCAAGCAGCAACCTTCCTGTCTCGAATCCAACACGGAAGTGACTAAAACTGCAATTCATCGACTGGCCACTAGAGACAGGCTCCAAAAGAGAGTCAATCCCAAAAGAGAGTCAATCCCCATGTTAATGTGCCCAACTTTACAGCAGAATAGTTTTTTACACCCTGGTTCAAAAAGTGTTTTTTGTCTATATAGCTAATTTTCCCTTTCTTGACACCTTAGGGGGGTGCATTTTTTTTATAACTCATCCGTTTAAATTATATTAAGCCTCTTAATTATATAAAGTTCTGCATAATTAAGGGCATGGCCACTTGAGTGACTGGTGGATTGCTGCTGCGTCACTACTAGCCGTTTGTCTGCTGTCTGTTAGCTGTCACTTCACCTTAGCTAATCCCGCCTCTTTGCCCATTTTTGGTTATCCGGGAGTGACGTGCTGCCAACATGGTGACGGCCGGCTCCTCCCACTTTGTGATTAAAAAATGCTCTTCAGAAACCTACGGGTGATACCACGGACACTACGTCCCTATTTTTTTTTTTACAGTCTATGGTTTTAGAGCATTGCTAGAATCATTTAACACGTTGCTAGCATGATCCTAGCATGTTTTAGGACTTTGCTAACATGTCTCTAGAATGTTTTAGCATTTTTCTAACATGATTTAACATGTTGCTAATATGTTCTAACATAATTTTACATTTTGCTAGCATGATCTTAGCATGGTTTAACCCGTTGCTAGGATGATTTAGGACGTTGCTAACATGATCCTAGCATTTTGCAGCATGATCCTTGCATTGTTTTAGCATTTTAATAACATGATTTTATGATTCTAACATGTTTTAACATGTTGCTAGCATTAGTTTTTACATGTATTATTACACTTTGTTTAAGTGAATCACGCAACCCGATTTACTAAGGATTGCGCTAGTCAGTTTACTGGTATTTGCACTATTATTTAACACCCCAAAAAAGCATGTCTTAAACCAGACACTAATTTGCACTGCTCTTGGTAGATTGCATTGGGCATTATGGAAATGATCCGGCTGTGTTTGTGTTCTTCAATGTGCTCGTTGTCAGTAAATCACCTGCAGAACTTTCCCCTTCCATCGGTGCTTTTATGGGATTGCACTTTCATGCTAATTGCCCTGTTTAGTAACCTAAAAGTCAACATCTGAATTCAGAAGCAATTTGTTTGGAACTGATGTAGATAATAAATTACCTTTGAACAGGAATATGTTTGTCCCAAATGTGAATCTGGCTTCATTGAAGAGGTGTCAGAGAACTCCAGGTGAGTTTCGCATTTATGCCACCATGTAAAAATAAAGATTGAATTGGTTTTCATTATTGTTATTGCATGTATCTCTGTTTATTATACTTAAAATATCCTGTTTATGTCTAATAGGAATGATTTGTCTTTTGATGTTTGTCATTTTCTCATTTTATTAGTCTTCTTCAGAGTCTTGATGGCAGTGATGGGGCTGCCAGTGATGACATGGCCTCACAGTTTGCGGAGGTATAATACTATGCAATTTTATCTATCTATATATATATATATATATATATATATTCCCTCCTTTGACTCAGAATGACTTTGCTGGTGCAGAGGAAATAATCATAGTTTTGAATCAGTCATAGTTTTGCTTCTCTATGAGTCTTTTGTCTTTTCCTTTGATTAGCTGTGGCAGCTGCTCTTCATGGAACGTTCTGCGCTCCTATCCGACCCCGCGGTCACAGACGCGCCCCGCAGTCGCTCTGGGGTCGAGGCAGCAGTTGGTGATCCTGCCTCTGGGACTGCGGGACCTGTAGCTTTAGAGGAGTCTTTGTCAGACTGCACAGAGCCTGCGGTTCACCCTCAACAGAACAGCCAGGAGCGAAACTCTACACTGGATCAGGGACAGGCTGTGGAGGGGTGTGTAGAGACACTTGTTACAGCTGCTGTCTTCTAGGAGTTCTACAAGACGCAATATATAATGATCTGTATATGGTCAAGATTAGCATTCAGTTTGAACATGCAAATGTTTTATACATAAATATAATCGTTTTTTTTCTTTTGCACAGAGAGGATCTGTTGATTTGCACAGTTGCAACATTCATAATATATTTAGTATATCCATGTTTCTTTTACTTGGCTCTGGGATTTGACTTGACTAATCTACAATATTCTTTACTAATTAAATGCATCATGTTTTAACCTGCATATACAAAAAAATATTTTAAATCAATCTAGTTTTTAGTACCTTGGCTATTTTTAACACCTATCTGATGCAAAATGAATCTAAAATATAAACACACACTCTCTCTCTCTCTCTCTCTCTCTCTCTCTCTCTCTCTCTCTCTGTCTCTCTCTCTCTCTCTCTCTCTCTCTCTCTCTCTCTCTCTCTCTCTCTCTCTCTCTCTCTCTCTCTCTCTCTCTCTCTCTCTCTCTCTCTCTCTCAAGAGGAACTTAAATACACCGGCTAGTGATGAACAGAATACAAACAGGTGTGATCGGTAATGAATGTCCATGGTAACATTGTGGCGGGAAAAAAGAACAAAGGGAAACATGTGACTGAAGAGAAACAAACTAAAAGTCCTTAAAAACGAAACTAAACATTGTGACAACAACATTGTTGATAGTTAAGAATCGTTTCTTAAGCACCAAATCAGTATATTAGAATGATTTCTGAAGATGAAAATTCACCCTTGCCATCACAGGAATAAATCACATTTTAAAATATATTAAAATAGATAAAAAAAGAAGAAAAAAATATATTAGTGTATAGAAAGTTCCATGATTTCCCCATGACACTTTTTCCCCATGACACAATTTCCATGACTTTTCTAGGCCAGAAATCATAATTTATAAAACGTATATATATATATTTCCAAGTTTTCAATGGTGGGAAAATCTGATTAATAAGAATTTCTTCATTTATCTAGAACCCTACAACGACTGGAATTTTTTTCAATTATTATGAAGACTGATATTCTGATATTACAAACGTGAACTCCTTCTTTTTAAATGCAACAAAACTTGTTTCTTTAAGGATTGTCCAGCAGTTCTTGGCTGGTCTGTTTTCCAATTCTGACAGTGCAGGTTCCCAACCCTCCTCATGGTATGTTTTTGTGGTTTACCGTGATTCTGTTAAGTGGAATATGTTCCTGAAATAACATTCCTGTAAATCAATCAATTCATCAGATTTCAGGTGTGGCTGGGCTTAAACAATATTCTTATCAACCCATCACCTTTTGTTTGTTTGACAGGACTGTTGTTCCAGGACCAACAAAAGATATTCATGGTCCCCATTGTCCTATAAATTCATTCATTACTATATGTGAAGACAATATCTACAGATCTATCCAATGTTTTATCAATAACCTGTTTCTCAGGTCTAGCATGCTACACTCTAACCCTGAAGATTATGCTTGGGGACAAGGAGGTTTAGATGTGGTCATCACACAGGTTAGTCACACCGTCATCTAATGATGTGACTCATCATGTCCTCAACCTTTTTGCACTTAGCCTCATTAGTCTTCGCAGTATTTTGCCTGTTGCCACTTAAATTTGTACCCAAGCTAAAGTCGAGAAGACTTTTTATTTTGTTGTACCAAAATTAAAGAAACATTCGAAATATCTTGTTTTTTCCAGTTGCTTGGTCAGTCTGAAAACACCGGCCCCCCTCCTGCCGAGAAGGAGATGATCTCATCTCTCCCCACTGTTAGCATCTCCTCCGAACAGGCTGGTAAGTTCCCATAATCCTCTGAGTCACCATGCACACTTCATTTTAAGTGCTGTAAAGCAAAACAGGGCTGTTCACATACTTCTGGTCACCTCCAAGAAGCGTTTTTCTTGCTTTTCCTGGCAGTCTATTTTATTGAGTATGATAAATTTAAGAGGGTGAACTGGAAAGTGTTAAAACAAGACGAATCTCTACGATTCTGACAGCAGTGCATTGTGTATTTGCCATATTCATGTCAAATGTTTCCAGAGAATAACATTTTTCCCCTCAAATTATTGATTTGCTGAGCCACAAATCACTTTGTTCATTCAGTCGCAATTTGTTTTAAAGCGTCGCAGATAACCGGTAACGTTCTCAGAACTTTGGAACTTTCTGGCTAGGTTCTCTCAAAATTATAAGCAAACGCTCTTCCAGTAACATTAATAGAATGTTTGTTCAAAGTTATCTAGTCTTTAATAACGTTCTCAAAATTTTTGCACAAAAACGTTATTTAAACAACGTTCATCAAACTTTTTTTCTGAAATGTTTTACTTTGTCTAACATGTTCAGAGAACATTCAGAAATAACATTTTCATAACTTAATGGGAACATAAGTAACGGTTCTCATAATGTTTACATAATTATAAAATGGAATGTTCCTTTTACGTTTGAATAACCAAGAAAAAACATTTTTTAAACATTAAAAAAACCACTTTGAACATTCAAAGAACATTCAGAAAGAACGTTTTCATAACTTAAAGTGCCCCTATTATGCTATTTTAAAGGTTCCTAATTTTGTTTTGGAGGTTTACAATAGATCAAGTGCAAATAAACGTATCTACAATAGGTTTACTTCTATCCAAGGTCAAAAAACACTTTAATTTTCTCATAATATACATTGCACATCACCTAATTTCTCAAAGGTTCGTGCTGAAAACGGTTCATTTGAAGATTCAGTCTCTCTAAACCCCTTCTTACCACAAGCCTACTCTGCTCTGATTGGTCAGACGGCCCAGTCTCTCGTTATTGGTCTACCGCCTGACGACTCATTTCGGCAGTTCAGAATGTATTCTTTATTTTAGAAGACAATAACTTTATTTGTCATGCACTTTGATCTTTGAAACTTTGCAGACACTTTACATTTACAAACAGCTATATTTCACACTGCATGAAAGGTAATATTCGAAAAATCATAATGGGGCACTTTAATGGGAACGTACTGTACATATTTTTTGCAGCACTTGACAATTGCTTTCTCCGTTTTTCTGGTGTGTTCATCCATGCATATTTTTCCCCGTCTCTCTCACAGCATGCCGGCTGGAATGCCCTGTGTGTAGAGAGGAATACTCTGTAGGGGAATCTGTCCGACAGCTGCCCTGTCTGCACTACTTTCACAGCAACTGTATTGTGCCCTGGCTTCAACTGGTATGAGTCTCATAAAACGACCTTAGTGCTGGATCTTCTGTAATCAGACCCATGTTTACTAAACCGAAACATAAGCTTACTTTAGTGCTGCTTGCTTGTCGTAAATAGTGGTGGCCATGTGTAATCGTTGGTTATATTTGACTAACAAGCAAAAATGTTTGGAAGGACCTCTAGTGGTGGACATAGGAAAACCAACCTTACTCTAATGGACTAATAATCAAAGCCTGTAGATGTGGTCAGTCATGACGTAGACCAACCCGAAGTCTAATTCACCCTCGGGAATTTCCACTGGGTTTTTTAAAATGTCAGTTTTCGAATTTATGAGCACAATAAACATTGTGGTTAACATTACTTGAAGAGACTTGGTCATTTTTTCTTTACAACATTACACCAAGTCATACCACGAACATGAATTTTTGAGGTGACAGGTTTGAAATGTGCTCAGACGTTAATGATATTTGAAAACTGTAGGTCATGGAATACCGAATTATGTGCCTAAATAACCTATGCTACCGTTTAAAAGTTTGGGGTTGATTTTTGAGTCTCTAATGCTCACCAAGGCTACTTTTATTTGATCAAAAATTCAGCAAAACAGTACTATTGTGAAATAGTATTACAATTTAAAATAAATGTTTTCTATTTTAATATATTTTTAAAAATATTTTAAAAAATGTTTATTTCTGTAATGACAAATCTGAATTTTCAGCGTCATTACTCCAGTCTTCAGAAATCATTCTAATATGCTGATTTGTAGCCCAAGAAACATTTCTTATTATTATGTTAAAAACAGTTGCTCTGCTTAATATTTTTTTCAGGATTCATTGAAATACAAGAAATACATAGTTCAGTCATGAAACTTCTGAGCAGCTGATTGGTTCTCATAAAGGGTCATAATACCCTAAACCAAATTTTAACAGTCAATGTTACCATCCGTTAGTTTTGTTTGTAGGAGAAAACGGGTTAATTTGAAACTTTTTTGCGGTATTTTTAACTTCCGGGTTTAAATCCGTCTGCTTGTCAGCGTCGCAGGATGTGGTGTTTTCTTGTACTATATTAGATCGATGACTCATCTGTGCCTCTTAATTATTCATGTGCATTTATTTGTGCATTAAATTATAGCTGTCACAGGATATGTATGTATTTGTCTAATTTACGGTGAGCTCACAAAACCATATGTATGTTGTGTTGCGTGTAACGGTAAATCGCAGCGTGCATTTGTGGGAAGCTTTGATGCTTTTAATGAGAGCGTTGCTGTGTTGTCAGTCTCCTCTCTTCCACCTCCACTCAGCACTCAACCACGCCCACTTTTGTAGCATTTTTCAAAACAGTAGTGAGAACTGACTGCTTCTGAAACAGGGGGTTTCATGACACTTTAAAGCTGACCAAGTCAGTGTACCATGCCATGGGATTTTTTCTAGCCCTCCACCTTCCCCAGCACCACCTGCCTAGATCTGTAAGGGCTTCTCCCTACTTCCCTTTATAGCAGCTTGCATTCTATTCACTGTATTTATCTGCATGTTTCAGCAGTAGCCTTTACTCACGCAACAGCAGTAGCGTAGCAGATCTAGCCCTCCAAGACTAAGCCTATTTACTAGGGCTGGGAGAAAAAATCGATTCACCTAGCTATCGCGATTTTTCAAATTCAATTGCTTTTTTTTTTGTAGTTGCTTTTGTATGAGGTTGACAGAAGTTGTCCACTTTCTTTCCAACAGAGGATGAAATGTGTCACTATCTATAGCCGCGTTTCCATTACCCTTCAAAGTGCGCAAATTGAAATTGCGAATTGAAAATACGCCTAATGGAAACACGTCAATTTCGCAAAAACTCCCATTTATCGCAAAAAAGTTTTTACGCTTGCATGAGGAGGTTTTTCAGGCAATTCGAAAAAGAAATATTTCGCAAAACTGCAATGGAAACAGTTTTTGCGCATTTACAGGTCACCTGACTTAGAAGGCGCGGTGTGTTTGGACAGAATACGCGACAGAGTTCTTTATTAAATTCATAAAAGACAAAAGAATGACAGAAATACTGGATTCTAAACCTCAAAGAAATGTCACAATCAAGACCTCGGAGCAGAAATGAGTGAGAAAAACCCAGAAACACCTCATATGTGCCGCTCACAGTATAAGGGTCTTTCCTTGCCATTAATGCTTGGATAACACGCCTACGTTTCCTTCCATTAATAATAATAATGTCTAGTGTGGTACGTGGCTGTGATATATATAAACTTACCAACGTCCGTTGCCATGATTTTTGGAATGACTTATCGCGAGAGGAAAAAATTACATTTTAGTCGCATAACATCGGTTAATGGAAACGGCGTCATTTCACAATAGTTTTTTATCGATATTTAGAAAAAATCGCAAAAGTTTTGCGCGAATCATTAATGGAAACGCGGCTTATGAGTGTTGAGTGACGTAATATCCCAAGTGGACGAATGGAAGAGACGTGAGACTGAAAGCACTGAAAAGCCCTTGCACCAGCGCTACTCATATGCTGAGAGAGAGATAACACAATAGAGCTGCACGATTCATCTTTAAAAGACTGTGATCTCGATTCAAACACCCACGCGATCTTTCAATTCGTCTGTCTATTAAACTTTGACAAAATCATATCGGAACATTCAAAGCTGTTTTGGCGCTGCCGCTGACCCGGAGAGAGTTGTCATGAAACAGCTTCACAAACAGTCTTTTCAACCTCATAGTATCATTATTTCTGTGATGCAATAGTTAAAATTACCATAGAAGTACTTGGATAAAAGTTTAAAGTTCAAATATGAACACTGATGTCTACGATAGCGATCAAAATCAGCTTTTGATAGAAACTTGATGCTTAAAATAATGCATTAATCATTACATTGTTTTGCCACTAAGTGGCGACAAGTGACTGTTAAATTTTTTATTTGTTATTGAATCATTTATTCAAGGGAATGTTATGGAAGCTTGTTTCCGCCACTGAATAATAAATAAATAATGATAATTGCGACTTTTTATCTCACAATTCTGACTTTTTATCAAGATATATCAAGTCAGAATTGTGACTTATTTTCCTCAGAATTGCGAGATATGAAGTCAGAATTGTGAGAAATAAAGTCGCAATTCTGAGAAATAGTCGCAATCGCGAGATATAAAGTCGCAATTCTGAGAAATAAAGTCGCAATTGCGAGATGTAAAGTCGCAATTCTGAGAAATAAAGTCGCAATTGCGAGATATAAAGTCGCAATTCTGAGAAATAAAGTCGCAATTGCGTGTTATAAAGCCAGAATTGTGAGATATAAACTATTCTGAGGTAAAAAAAAAAAACACGCAATTGCGACTTTATTTCACGCAATTCTGACTATCTCGCAATTCTGACTTTATATCACGCAATTGCAACTTTATTTCACGCAATTCTGACTTTATATCTCACAATTCTGAGAAATAAAGTCAGAATTGCGAGATGTAAACTCGCAATTGTGAGATAAAAAGTCGCAATTATCTTTTAAAATGTTTTATTTTGTGGCGGAAACAAGCTTCCATAGAATGAAGTATTGTATGATGCCTCTGAAATAAAAGTCAGAAAGATGGGATGATTTGTTTTTGTAAAAATGACTCATCTTATACATCATGTACAGTCTGTATAAGTGTATGATTTAACTTTTCCCGATGGTCTAGTGTTAAAAAAAAATGGCAATATATTGCAATATCGAATCGCAATACTTGTAGAATCGCAATTCTTAAAAAAATCACAATACATATCGTATCGGCACCCAAGTATCGTGATAGTATCGAATTGGGAGATAGGTGTATCGTCCCAGCCCTACTATTTACATTTCATTCCATTCTGTTTAACTACGGTATATTCCGAGAGTTGTCATGATTGAACTGCATTTAATTTTTGAGATTTTTTTGTAATTTTTGATCAATTTAATGTGTCCTTGCTGAATAAAAGTACAATTTTCACACACAAAAAAATCATAGTGACCCCAATCTTTTGAACGATAGCTTATGAAAAAAATTAAACGAAAAAGAAATGACTCTTCTGTCCTCATTTTGTGCTGTTTTGTGTTAATAGCACGACACCTGCCCTGTCTGCCGGAAAAGTCTGGATGGTGAAGACTGGGGTTTCCAGCCACAGACAGGACCTCCTGGGGCAATCCCCTCACCAACGAATGTAGAGGAATGTAGCACCTTTGAGACTATTTAGCCTCCTTTTCCTTCCTTGATTAGTTTGATCAATCCAGGACAAAGAGAAGCACCATAGCCGTGTGCACCAGTGCTTCTTGGAGCCCCTGAAAAGACCTTCCAGTCAAGTGCCTTCCTATTTCGAGAGACATTTTAATCAGACAACCCTTTTTAAAACAATATCCTGTTTGATAAGCATCTATATCTGTTAATTTTGTTTGTATAATGTTTGTGAACTAAAATCCCACCAAGGATGTTTAAAGTCCAACCTGAGCAAACGCATTTCAACTTTGACTTCAGTTTTGATAATTCCAGGTTGGAATAAACACGGTCTCTTCGGTGGGCCCGCAGGACTGGAGCTCACAACCGCTGAGATAGATGATACAGATGTCTCAGGGGATACGGTTCAAGTTGCATATGCATATTTAATGGCATGGCACACTTTTACCCTATAGCTTCTTCAGGGCTCTCGTTTCAATAACTCACAAAGAAGTCAGCGCACAGTTCACTTTCCCTTACCTGTCAATGGATGACATCTGCTTCACGCATGCCTTCGCTCTTTTGAAGGTATAGAAACACAAAGATTTAGATACATGCTGAAGTTTTGCACTGTCAAACGTTTAGTCTGCTCTACATGTTTTGGGTTCATAGTTTACACTTCTGTTTTGTGGTTGTTGATTTACATTGCTACATATAGTTTTTTTTTTTTTTTTTTGAAGGTTTTGGGGTTTTTGTAGATAGATTTAAAAAAAAAAAAAAGTACTTAGTGGATGATATCCTGAAGCTGTTTGATGTTCCTCTGGGTGCTTTTGTCCTCATTCTCAGGGTTCCTTGACTTTCTGCTCCATATTTTGATATTGAGATACAGTCCCATTTATAAGAATGTTCACTTCACAATATGGCCTTTGCACCTTTTGAATGTCATTCAATTTCAAATGTGAACGTGAAATGTTTACAAGAAAAATAATGTTGCAATAAATAACTAGAAAAAGGCACATAACTTTTATAAGCCAACCTATTACATAACATATTGCACTCTCAAAGCAAATAAATAAAATAATTTATTACAATGAGTTTTGTGTGTTTTAGACAGTGTATGAACTATATGGGGTTTTCAACTGTTGATAGAGTTCATGCTGGTTGATGGCTGATATATTATAAATAATTCATCCTAATGACGGAAAAACAATGTGTTAACATTTATTTTAGCCTAGTATCGGATTGAAGACTCATTATAGAATTATGATTAATAAACCAATCATAATTCAGCTTTGCCATCACAGGAAAGAAATGACAATTTAGAAATAGAAAACATTTTAAATTGTAATAGTATTTCACAACATTGCTGTTTTTACTGTATTTTTATCAAATAAATGCAGCCTTGGTTAGCAAAAGAGACTTCTTTCAAAAACACGTGAACGGTAGTGTGTTTGCATGCTTTGAGAGGCAGATATGCTTTTCAAAATTGATCTGTCATTTAGATTTTGAATGAAGAGAAAGCTTCTGAACGTAGCTTCCTAATTAATTTCTGTTATTAATATTTGACACGTCCTCATGCCATGCAGTCAGTCAGATTAATTATCTCATTTGCAGCTTGAAAAATCCCACATCAAATTAGTTACAAAACAGCAACAGTTTCACTATGAATTTTGATTTCCATTTGTTTTACCAAGGCCATTTCTGCATGATTGGTAATGAGACATGTGACTATTCATATTTCTTCATGGAGCAATGTCCCTACAATGATAATCCCTTAAAAATTATAGACACTCAGGACTTGTTTAAATGCAGAATTGACCAGTAACTTAGATCAATGTAAAAAAATAACCATGTTTTGCGCAACTGTATATTTCACCATCCGCCTCCAAGATTGATTCAAAAGTTCAAAGGGAGTTTGTGTGGATGGAGTAAAAGGTCAAATAAAAAAGCAGGTTTCAGTGGTCATATTGTTGCTCTAATTATTGCAAATTATGCCCAGTTATGATGTTACCGAACACCCCACAGCTAATACCCACGAAAGTCTCAATATTTCTCTGTGGTTAAACACTGACATGACACAACAGGATCCAGAAATGGCTATAATTGATGCCCTTTTCGCAATAGGTGTTGGGATTTTTATAAATCTCAGTGGCTGCATCTGAAATTGCATGCTATAAAGGTGAAAAACAGTATGTGATGAAAGAAAAATGTCCAAATTCGCAGTATTCATAAAAGAGTAGGCAAAAAGTACCCAGATGACCTACTACTTCCAGCTAGATTCTGAAGTGTGCATACAATGGACACTTTTCTATCCTATAAGGCCACGGTAGAGGATTTATGAATGGCAGTGAAGCGACATAACTGATGCTAGTAGGTCACATGATAATGTCAACATGGTGTAGTAGCTACATCCAGATTACAATCATACTACAAACACTATATAGAACGTACTTTTTAGAGGTTGTGAAGTTATTACTTATTCAAAATAAGTACCTACTCAATAAAGTATGCGATTTTGGACGCAGCCCAAGACTCTTGAATTTATCAACTAAAAAGATTTGTTCAGTAGCCCTTTCTGTAGTACCTCCTTACGCCAGTAGGTGGCGCCAAGTCAGTGAGTGTTTTGTTGAGTCATTGAATAATTTACTGAACTGACTTGTTAAAAAGTTGTTTAACTTAAAGTCTTATTATTAATTAATTAGTCTTTAAACATCACTTGAATCACTTTCTAACAATGACAGCCAATCAAAACCCCCCTTACAACTTTGTTATGTTCTTGATGTGAACAAGAACAATTCGTTCCACTTTAAAGATTCGTTCAAAACAAACAACTATTAATTGCTGGTCTCCTAATGATGGATTCTGCTCACTTATCCTATTACACAACCCGCCTCACGGCGATTCCCACGGGAGTCTCGATATTTCACTGTGGGTAAACACTGCCACGAGCGTACAACACACGACCCTCTTTTTCAGGAGTCAATCGTTTTGTTATTCATTAAACGTGTAACTGCTCAACATTTTCATCCGAGCAAAACAAATATAGCCCGTATGTTGTTCAAATGTATGTAATTGAATATGCCCCGTACAATTGAGCAGGGAGAAAGTGTCGAACAGCCTTCTTCGACAACTGCCCTCGACTCCCCTCCCTTCTACCCGTCCCCCTCCTTTCCTCGCCTCCCCTCCCGCCCCGCTCTGACTGTGAGAATGCCCGTGGTGTACTGACAGAAACGATACGGGCTTAGCAGACATGGAGGCCCGATTAACGAGAGAGGCCCATTCCGACGCGTCTGAGCTCGACTAACGCTGACCCGGAGAGGGATTCGGGCGACACATCAGATTATCACGGGTAACAAGCGCCGCACACAAGACGGGGGAGAGGGTGAAGAATTTGAGGCAGAGATCCATTTCGGGTCCTCTGTTGATTCAACGCAGCAGCCGCCATTTTGTTGACAGTTCGTGTTTTTAATAACCCGTGCAAGGCTCATCCCGAAGAGGGTTAGATTTTTGTATTCTGCTTCTTTTGGTCCTCCCGAGGATGTTTATACGCAATTGTTGGATTTTTATTGACGACCGGGGCGATAAGGGAACACTTTACTAATCTGTAACACACCAACAGCGGCTGCTTCGTTACATTACTAGTGGTGTGGACGGATCGCGGGGGTTTAGCTAGCCATACCAGCAAATGTGCCTGACAGGACAGATCAGCCGTTTCATTAGAATGTGGGTTTAGTGGTACCAATTACCTGGTGTGAATTCACTCATTTTTGAGGTAGTAAACAACACAGAGACGTGAATTGAATGACCGTTGACGTTGTATACGTGGGGTTAGAGCCGCGATGAACTTACATTGCTCTGACATGTGTCTTAAAAAATGCAATGGCAGCAAGGTATTTTGACATCCCGTTGTAGTAAGAGTCGCAGTCTAATAACTTGCTAATGATGTTTTATACAGTCTAGTTTTTGACATATACAGTAGTGTGAGGTTAAGCTCAAGATATGCTCTTTGCTAACGAGCTATGCTAGCTAACGTTATATTAGGAGCATAAACCGTGACCAGTGCGCCTCACGTAGATAAATATCGTAATTTTTGCGGGGTGCCTAGACCTAAAGACTAGACGAATATTTTGTTATGCCATGCATTGGTTAGAATGTTCTCCCGAGAAATGTGACCGTTTTCCCCTTTGCTTTTTTTTTTGGTCATATCAGCAATTTCAAGATAAATATCCAAGCGACCATGCTGTTGCGTACGAAGGGAGGATTTTGATCGCAAATTATGTGAACGCCGTTCTGGACCGCTATCAAGGTGAGTAGCTTGTTAATTTTTTTCTGTATTTTAACTGCAAATACTCAATAAATTGTTTAATCCAGGTGGTTTGTTTATTAGGGCATCAGCTGTCAAAACAAGTGAGGAAAATGCAGTATTTTGATGCGTAACTCGCGAGCTTTGTTTGTTGTTGTCAGAACGTGTGGTGTTTAGTAAGTGTTGTGGTATTTAATTTATGAATGAAGTAGTTCAGGTTTTACGTGTTCATAATAAAATACCAGTTTCATAGAAATGAACCTCCAGTAGCACCTGCGAGTAGATCATCCTCAGTTAACCTCACTTACAATAGGGTTCATTGCACATGCAAATTGCGCGCGCCTTTGCTTGGTCATATTTTTCCCATTGGAGCAGATGTCTCGAGTAGCGTAGGAAAGTGTAGAAAGTGGTGTCTGGAGCCTTTGAACCACCTTTGACCTCTGACTCCGCTGTCAAGGAAACCTGAACTAAGCTTCCCGCTGACTGAGTGCTGTTTGAGTGGATAGCCGTGATTTCAGGCATTTAGTTTGTGATCGGGAAAGATTGCGCTAAGACGCATTCTGTTTGAAATATGATTAATAGCAGATCCCGATGCTTAGCCTCTGGTAGAGAAGTTTAGTTTCGTTTTGTGGTCCTTTTCCTATCTGATGCTAAGTTGCGAGTTATTAGATAAATAAATCTAACAGTTGCTCCAGAATAATAGACACTTAAAAATGAATGAATATCATTTTATTAGATGAGAAGTAAAAAGGAAAAAAATATGTATTTAAAAACAACAACAACAGATAGCACATGCACAAGTCTGCTTTTAATATGTAGACACTTTCTTGTTGTTAAACTTTAACATTCATAGTTGATGTGCTGAACTACACTAAATTACACTAAAAATTACTTTTGAGACCAGTTGGTTAAAAATAATCGCAAAGATGTCTAAATAAGTGAAGTTAACTTAGTGCTAAAAATTTTTTAGACATAATTTGTTTGCAGATACCACTTGGCTGGATATTGTTTTCTAATGCAGTGACATTCAAGTGTGGATAGTTCACCTTAAAATTATAGTTCTGTCATCATTTACTCACCCTCAAGTTGTCCCAAACCTGTATGAGTTTCTGTCTTCTGTTGAACACAAAAGATGATATTTTGAAGAATGTTGGTAACCAGAATGTCAGAATTTTCATATTTGAGCGAACTATCCCTTTGAATGTCTAAATACATTACATTTTGGGTCGGCATGAAACAAAATTCACCCTATTTTCTAAAATGCATGTTATTGATCTTATTGTGACTGATTCATCCATGCATGTTTCATTTCTAAGAAATGGTTTTTGAGCTTGTAATTTTTAATCAATGTCATAATTTTCCAGTGAAATGACTGATGTCTTTCTGGTGACCTATGCCAGACTTCTATAATCATGTCATTCACTTAAACCCCACCCCTTTTATACAATCCTGTGCAAGCTTGCATCCAATCAGCTCCATCCAATCTGTAACTGATGAATAGAACTCAGTCCCCGCCCTTTTTTTAATTTTTTTGATAATGTTTACCTCAGATGTAGGTCACAATACGAAAAAAATGTGTTGCTACTCCGGTTGCATAGCAACTTCACTATGCAAATAGTAGCTTTAAAGATGGTTTTGAATAAAAGAAATAACTGCATGTAAAGGGTAAGAGTGGGAAATGAGAGGAAATGCTAATTGTTTGCTGTAAGTTATCTACACAATATTTTTAATAGCTGTTAGATGCAATTTGAGTTACCAGAGTTGCCATCTATTCACCCTAAGCCTCACTAAATCTCTCAAACTCCAACTGCTCCACTGTCTCTCAATTTGTCCTGCAGTGTTTTTTTGGCTGACTGGAGGTTGTGGTTTTCAGTACTCATAGAATAAACGAGGGCACCATAGTTGAAGAAAGGCTGTCTAAACAGACACACTGAGTTAGAATATTATATGCTGCCAAAACAAGCACAGATTAAAGAGTCATGAATGACAGGTGCTGAAAGAGCGTGGATGGAGGAAGCAGAGCAATCGATGACTTCAGAGTTAAATTTTTGTCTGTTGATAAATTCGCTTCGTTACACTGAGACAAATTGCTTTATCTGGTCACACTTTATTTTAGTGCTCATGTTTCCATAAATAACTGAAAAGTAGCTGTAATTAACTATACTTGGTGTGTCATACTTGGCTAACACTTTTTTACAGTGTCATTGTTACATATGTTACATGAAGTTACTATAACTACAAATTACTACTATAACCAGAAATTATGCATAATTACATGCAACAAACCCTAATCCTAACCCTATAGTAAATACATGTAGTTAGTTACTTAATATTACTCAGTACTTTAATGTATAATTACAGTGTAACAAAGACGCCTTAAAATAAAGTTTAATCCATTTTTATTTGTGCAATTATACATAGTTCACGTATTAGTATAGTAATTAACTATAGTAATGTGTAATATTTGTAACACAACTAGTGTAAAATAAAGTGTTTTAGTTGGTTTATTTATTTTGTTCTGGTAGCTCAACTAGTAGAGTATGACGCTTGCAACAGCAAGAGCATGTGATTCCTATAGCATCAGATACATAAATGTAAAAGTGTTGGATTATTAGCGAACGATAGCTTGCTGCAATTCTGTCCAGCTTTCCCTCAAGACTTTTCCCGCAGCCATTTTACAATACAAGCCAAGGTAGCATTTATTTTTGGCATCTTCTCCGCAAAGAGAGGAGGGACAAGAGAGCGAATAACACAGTAACGAGAAGCGGAGTACGACCCAGAGCGCTGAGGAAATAGGGGAATGATTGTCACTAAGGGAGGGACGGACCAGGGAAAAAAAGACGGAGGGAGGGAGTGCTAGGGAAATGTGTTTTCGATTAGTAGAAGCACAACGGCTCTAGTTTGACCGCTGTAATGTTAGATTTCCAAGTGAGTGTTAGAGGGAGACTGAATGAGTGAGAGGACGAAGAGAGTGACAGAATGGGGTGAAAGGGTAGGTCGGACACAGAACAAGCGAGGTGTGATTTTTGGAGCACCATGTGTGAAACGAGAAGGGGCGAATGGAAGAGTGTTTAAGTGAAATGGGGTGAGTAATTATAGTAAACATAGAGAAGTCGGAGTAGAGAGAGGGAAGGCATGACTCCAAGTTCTGTAGCCAGATTATAGTTGTGGTGATTTCACAGAAAACAACTCTCAATATAAAAGACCACCACTAATGAAATAACACTCCGTAAAACGGCTCTCTGAGCTTTTTCTCGTGCCGAGCTCTAAACGGCCGTAACCGTACATGTAGCGTTCCATTGACCTAGGCGTTCTTAATAGACTTGTGTAATATTTAAACCATCACTCTCAGTGGGGCATAAAGAAACTGTCCACTTCTGTTGCTCTGCCCTCTCTTTTTCCTTTTCTTTCCCGGCCTTTCATTCACTCTCTGTGCTTTTCTGACTAGAAGCCATAAAAAGGGCTCGAAAGGTGACTGGATCCTCTGTCTCCCAGAGGACCTTTTATGCTGAGGTCACCGCTCGGTCTCGCCTCCCAATGACTTGACCCTCAGAAAGCACCTGTGGCTGGCGCGGTACTAAATTACTCCGTGGCCTTTTGTTTTGGAGGTGTGTTAGGGGCAAAAGGTTACCTTTGTCAAGCCCCCAGTACATTTTTTGTGCATTCCCAAAAAGTTTTATATTATCCATGTAAAATTGTGCTTGAGATAAAACTCATTTATTAGAATATGAAGCAATGCAGTTGTAAAAAAAGTTTTCTTCAAAAGCCTCAATGATTCATAAAAATATTACTGAAATGTGTTTAGTTTATAAAGTAAATTTGTGTCAGCTTTATGTCTGGCAACATAGGTTATCATTCAGAGCCACCAATAATCAAAAGTCTGGGTCAGATTTTGGATATTAGTGAATTGCAGCTGTCTAGCCTTTCTATGTCCTTAGTTTGATCATTCAAAGTCAGTTTTGTGGTGGTAGTGATCCATGTTTGCAAAGCCATTCTGTGTTAATAATTAAATTAAAGGTTAACGCTGTCTTAGAAGTGTGGCTTATTTGTCTTTTGGTCGTAACACCCCCTCTGTTTTTATCTCCACAGTTTGAAGGTGAGAGAGCTGGGCACTTGGCAAGGGACGACATTGCTTCAACCCAGCAAGGATTTATTTCCGACCTCTGCTACACCCCCCTTCCCCTTCCCCTCCATTCAACTTCCTTCCTCCTACCTGACATCTGGAAAGTCCTCCTGTACCTATACCTGCAAGTAAGAACATCCTGTCTCCCTCAAGCCCCCCTTGTTCCCCAAATCACCAATGGATCAGAGGACACAGGGGGGGCCCTCTACGCCACCTCCGCTCCCTGCCAATGCCCCCCCAACAGAACGTGAGAAAGAAGGAGTAGGAGGGAAGAAGGATGATGAAGAGGAGAAGAAGAAACGAGAGAAACCAAGAGATGGAGCACAGAGTGAAACTTGTGGTGCTGAAAGTGGGACTAGTGACCAGCAGCAACAACAACAGCAACCCACAC
Source organism: Scardinius erythrophthalmus (assembly GCF_964197995.2). Taxonomy (NCBI): domain Eukaryota; kingdom Metazoa; phylum Chordata; class Actinopteri; order Cypriniformes; family Leuciscidae; genus Scardinius; species Scardinius erythrophthalmus. The sequence continues at coordinate 14,485,054 of NC_138230.1, forward strand.
AGTTCTCAGTCAAAGAAACCAGTTACTCTGAGGGCAATGTCAAACTCAAAATAGGCCTGCAGGCCAAACGCATGAAGAAGCCACCTAAGATCCTTGAGAACTATGTCTGTCGGCCAGCCTTCCGAGCCACTGTAAGACATAGTGGAGGCAGAGGTGGAGGGCGTGGTAATCGTGGGGCTGGAGCCATTGATGGGAGCAGCCACACGTCTAGCCCAAGTCATGGAAAAGAAGGAGAGAAAAGCCCCTCTGTCAACCGAGGAGCACCACTATCATCTACTGCTCCTGCTGCTACATCTCCCTCGCCTTCTCTTCCTCCTCCGCCTGTTTCAGCCAGCCAAGTCACTCCTGTGAATGGAAGTGCTCCAGCAAAAAGGGTAAGGTTGTTTAACTTGTTATGCATTAAATGTCTAAGAAATTGTAAACAATGAAGAGACTAGCTAAAATTACATAACAAGCATCCAGTACAACAAAACAACAGGGATAAGGGATAGACACACTCAAATATCCCTCTCACTACACTTTCACTTAACTGTGGTTTCATCAGATAAATAAGCTTTGCTCACTCTTCTCACTCTTCTCTCTTTCAGTCACCCAAACACTTAAACTTTGTTTTGTTTTTTCATTTTCCTCATTTCTCTGTTAACTATGATTTTCTGTTTGACCCAGAGTACTTTGTTGTTCACTCTTAGATTTTGTTTCTCCAACTTTGTCTCAACTCTGTCCAAATGTCTTTTTAATCCTGCTTCTATTTCTCTATTTCGCACACATCTTCCTTCTCCCGTCTCTTTCTTTGTTGTCCTGCTGCTGTATTATTGATTTGAAAGAAGAAAATAAACAAGTAAAAATGGTCTAATATTCAGTTAATGAACAGGAATTTTAGTGGCATAAAACATAAAAAAATACATAAAATTTGGTATTTTTTTCTAATAACTTGGAGAAATCCAGCACAGTTAATAATGCATAATTTCTTTGTGTTCCATGATTTTCCATATTACATTGAATTAAATGTATGTAACAGTGTTTCTGTGACTGAGTATTTTTTCTTTTTATACATATAGGGTCCTCCAAAACTTGCCTGTAAGTCTGAGGGAAAAGCTGATGTAAAATCTGTTGCTTCTTCAGAGAGACCCCTTAACCTTCATCGCCCCATGACAGAAAGCAAATCACACTCCTCTGGAAAGAAAAACCATGTTCCACAAACCAACTCTCCCGCCCCATCGCCACCAACAATGCCCCCAGCTGCCACATCGCAACAGGAACCCAAAACAGATGGGATCTTAAAATCTTCTCAGTACAATTTTTCTGAGGGGCAAAAGGAACAAGAAAGAGGAATTTCTGCCTGGGGTGCCCCTACTGTGACCGAGAAGCTTGCTCAGCTCATTGCTACATGCCCACCCTCAAAGTGCCCAAAGCCGAAAGCCCGGAAGGTGTCGCCAGCTCCAGCACACAGTAGTTCACCCCCCTTAATTTCTAATCTGCAGCGCCCTGAACGGGCTATGGCAAATAGGAACACCTATTCCAGGGCGGTGCACCTTGCCCCACCACCACCTGTTTCACGGCCCCCAGGTCGCCCATATGGTTCCAAAAACAAAGACAGTATCCTGGAAAAATTTTCTGGCACCTCTAGAAAAGAGGAATCAGATGGACTTTCAAAAGGTGTCACCAATAGCAACAGCAGCACAACCACCACCACCACTAGTACTGTTCTGTCTCAAAACAATAGTCGTTTGACAACGACATCCACAAATGATAGCACTGACAACAGTACCACCAATGGATTAAAATCTCGTCTTGGGCATTGCCCATCTCATTCTTCCTCCACGGCTTCTCTTTCTTCACCAATATTTTCCTCTTCCTCATCCTCCTCCTTAGAGAGAATAGGAAGTACAGGATGTCACATAGGTTTGCCAGGCTCCCTAGCCTCATGCCCTAGAGCAAGCCCCTCCCGAATAGAGGAGTTTACTGAGAAAGACAAAGAGCGTGACCAAGACAAAGACATGGACAGTCCCAGAGATTTAAGTAAGGGCTCCACTCCAGCCATGGCAGGGAAGCAAGATGCTAAAGAAAGGTGTCCTTTGTCAGCTCCTCGAAGTGAGAGGGGTAAACACAGTGAGAGCTCAAGCCCAGTCAAACGTAGTCCCAATCAGGAAAGTCGCGTTAGTGGGGTACCAAGTCCTGCTGAGTCCACCAAATGCACTATTTCACCTTCATACCCTTCTGGTGCCAGCAGGAGCCCAACACCACTATGCGATGACATTGGGGCTGCATCTCCTGCATCACCAACTGAGCAGGATTCAAAGCCTCTTAAGAAGCGGCGGGGACGGCGACCTCGCTGGACGAAGGCGGTGAATCGAACCCACAAGTCTTTACTTGAGGCTGCTTCTAACCATCAGAAACTCACCACACCAATGCCCTTAGGGCTGTCATCCCTATCCCCTGTTCGGCGTCCTGTGGGACGGCCTCCGAATTCTAATCTCATGCCCCCTGTTGTTTCAGAACTTTTTGAATCTTCACCCAAGAAGAGGGGACGGCCCAAGAACAAAATGCCTCGGTTAGATGCACCAGCACGTGGCCGCACCCCAAACAAACTGGCACCCTCAAAAGTCTACTCCAGTCTGCTCAAATCTAAAGAAGAGCAGGATCCCCCTGTTTTGCATCCTGAAGTGGACTTTAATCCACCTAAACCCATGGCAAGAAAGCGAGGGCGCCCCAAGCGCTTACCTCCAACCCTTCCACAGGAAACCCAGCCCCCAACACTTGCTCCTGAGTCAGGGGATGCTTCAGTAGGTGAAAAACCTTTTCGTAATAAGGGCAATGGGCAGCTCATCATGAAGACGATCATAGGCAAAATCAATAAAATGAAGACAGTAAAACGAAAGAGGCTCCTCAGCCAAATACTGCTTGGGCCGAAACCAGGGACTGAGCAGGAAGGCTCCAGAAACAGTGGGCCACCAGGAGCTCCGGCTGCTACGAAACCACAGTCTCTGTCGTCACTTGCTGCTACATTTGGGGGCAAATTAGGGCCGCAGATCAATGTTAGCAAAAAGGGGACAATATATATGGGTAAAAGGAGGGGTCGTAAACCAAAATCATCAGCTAATCTCTCTCCAGGTGCCCCCACACCCCCTCCGGAACCTTTCTTGTCGCCAAACACTTCTTCCCCACTCCATCATCACCAGTCGCAGACCTTGCAAAACCAGCAACACCAGTTGCCTCCGTCTGAGGTATTCCCTTCCCCATCACTCTCACAGTCAAGTGGAGGTCAAAGTCCCATTAGCGATGCTAGCTTTGTTGAGCCTGGCTCAGTGCATTTCTCATCCCACCCACACTGCAGCCATTCCCATCAGAGCCACCACTCATTCTCCTTTCCCCCACCTACTTTTTCGGCCCCGTCTGCTCGCACTGTAGGGAGCACCACATCATCCACTGCACACCTATCTCAAAAGAAGTCTTCTTGCCGGGGTTACCACCATCACCACCACCACTACCGGCAACACTACCATTATCGAAAGTTTTCTCCTCCAAGGCCGCTATTGCCCACGTCTCCTGCTCCTCTGAGTGAGCTGAAGGAGGCCACACCTTCCCCAGTCAGTGAATCGCACAGCGAAGAGACTGTACCCAGTGACAGTGGCATTGGAACAGACAACAACAGCACCTCGGACCGTGGGGAAAAGGCTGGTTGTGCAAGTGGCTTAGCTGGTGTAGGGGTCTCACAGGGTATGGCAAGTGGACTCTTAATGCCTGGTGTCATAGGTCCAGCCATGGGAGCGGGAATGGGACTTTCTTCAAGAGGAAGGAGGCGGCACTCATCTTCAGTTCTCTTGGAACGTCCATCACCTACGCCCTCTCCACTTGGAGCGAGGGCATCACCTGACCCAAGAAGACCGCACCCAGCTGCTCCATCATCTGCTTTGGTTGGACATAAAGAGAAGCACAAGCATAAGTGCAAGCGTCGTGCACATGGCTGCCCTAGCTATGACAAAATAAAAAGGCAAAAGCGCAAACGCAAGAAGAAGTACCTTCAGCTGCGGACACGCAGACAAGACCCAGACTTTTTGGCTGATTTGGATGAGATCTGTGTTCAGCTCAGTGATATACGAATTGCTCATCGCACACCTACACTTCGTTTGGGTAGCAGCTTGGGTCTGGGTGCTGGGGCAGCAGGACCGGCCCGTGGGTCTGGCTTGGGAAGTGCCAGAGCCAGCAGCAGCCTTGGGGGGGGAACTAACCCACCACCCCATCACTATCTACATAGAGACCTCTTGCCCACCATCTTCAGGATAAATTTTAGTGGATATTATTCGCCCCACCCAGCCTACCCATGTGATTCACTTCATTATGTCCGTAAGCCAGATCTTAAAAAGAAAAGAGGGCGACCACCTAAGCTCAGAGAATCTATATCAGAAGTACCGTTTGTACCTGGGTTAGGCTTTCCCCTATCTAGCGGTGGTTTCTATCACCCTTCTTATGGTGTCCCATACTCTTCTGCCCCACTGGGACTTGGCTACTATCGGGGTTATACCCCTGCAAGTGCCCTGTACCCCCACCCCCATCACCAGACTCCCCACTCTGGCCCATCCCACCATGTTCATTCCCCCTCTTTTCCTCCACCTCCTCCCCCTTCTTATGTCCATCATCATCACCCATCCCACCTGCTTCTTAACCCCTCCAAATTTCACAAGAAGAAACATAAGCTACTTAGGCAGGAATATCTAGGTGGTGGTCGTTCGTCAGTTCTCTATCCTGCCATGTCGTCTGAGCTGTCATTTGGCTGGCACCACAAACACAAGCATAGACACAAGCACCGTGATCGCTGTGGAGAAGAGGAGGGTGATGATGGTGGTGGAGTTGTAGGTAGCATAGGTGGCAGAAGTGGAGGAGGTGAGGGGTTGGGAGTCGGAAGAGGGGAGCGAGGGAGTGTAGAGTCCCTTCAGCGATGCCGGTTTGGGCGAGATGGCTCTGCTGACTCCAGTGCTAACAAACAGACAGCTTCTGCCAACTCTCCTTCCTCTTCCTCCTCATCTTCTGCAGAACGGTACAAGCGTAAAGAGGCCTCTTTGTCTTGTCTTGGGCCTTCACGACTGTCTTTGGGCAGCACGAGCCGGGGACATCACCCTGTTGACTCCTGGTTTAGAATGGGAAGTTCTGATACTGATTACTCCAAACTCTGTAGAAACCAGTCCCTTTCTGGGTCTGGTGCATTCTCTGAAGGACATGCTCAAAATACAGTGGAGTGCTCAGAGAGTGACGAGGAAGATGCTGCTTCTCCCATTGAGGAGGCAGAAACCAGCCACCACACCAACTTGTTTGCATCTGCACTATCTCGAACTTCGCTCAAGGGGAGTCGGAGCAAAAAAGGTGGAACGTCAGAGAGCCCCAGCCTTTCACGTTTGGACCGGACAGTGAGAACGGATCGTTCCACATCTGCAGAGAGGAGAGAAATGGGTAAGTGAAAAATCTTATGAACTAATGCTGATATTGATAAGCCGATTAAACTTATAAACCATAATCATAGCGCAAAAGTATTACATTACATCCATGTTCAGTTCAGTAATGTCCTTGCATTTATTTTTTACATGTTGTTTTCAACCGACTGAATGCAAATATGAGCCTCCTGATGTGACCCAAATTTAGTTTGACATTGTCAAGGTTGCAGAATTAATGCAGTGAAATGTTGTCACTCTCCAAATATAGCTTTACCTCGGCGTCCTTCATAATTCTGTGCTAAAATTTTATTGGACGTCACTTGCTTCAGTGCATGCTGCAAATTTATGATTAGTCTTCAGTACTTCCTGTCAGTGTTCTGTATTGATTTCAAGGCCTGATCATCACATCAAAAGCATTTTGCATGACCTGTTTAAAGTGGTTAATACAAGAATAATAAAATCTGCAGCTTGTAGTTAAAAGTCCTACAATACATACTACCGAGTACATACACAGAATGGCTTGTTGCAACATAATTTCTTCTGCACTCCAATAGCAGTGGGATTCCAAATAGGCTACTTGCATATACAGACCTGGGGCTAAATTTATTCACACTCACATATAAACACCTGCTCAAATGTTACAGTACTGAACCAGGTAAAACAGAACAGTTTTCAAAACAATGCAGCTTTTCAGTCATGCTGGGATGGATGGGCAGTGTGTTTGTGTATATGTGTTAATGCATAGAGGATCCCTAGTGAGACAGCAAAGTGTAGTATGTAATCCAGGATTAGAGCTCAGGACATGAGGTCATCCACCGGTCATTGACTGCACCATTAATTCACGGTAGCAGTGAGAGCAAGAAACTGATGAGAAAGAGTAAAAGAGGAGGATTAAAGGCTAGAGTAAAATAGGACTGATAAAAAAAAAGACTAAGATGTGATTGAAGGAAGAGTTAGTTGATGAATTGGTGCCCATATATAGTTAGTGGTGCTTGCTATGGCAGTCATTAATATGTGATTTGAGCAAAGAGCTAACTATAAGTATTAGCTGACTTGTAACTCGTCTCACACAGGAATTGTGGGCAAAAAACATTGACTGATGGAACGATAAGATGAATAGAACATAATAGACTAGACTGTGTTGAAAGTGAGTTAGACTGAGATTAAGTTAATTAAAGGGATAATGGAGGATAGAGGAAACACAGTTAATGAGGCCCTGCACACATGAATAGATGATGCTGCTTTTTTTGCTGAATCTGTGAGATGATTCTTTTCTTCTACATCAGAATTTGGCCACTGGGAGATGAGCAGATAAATTGGATTACAGATGGTGTAGAAAAGATTATCAAGTGCCCATTCTGTTATTTGCCTGTTAATAAACTTGTTCTAAATAAAAATAATAATCTAATAATCACGAATTTCGGAGTTTAGCTTAGTCAGTGGCTGGATGCTGTTTTCTGTGTTGAATGTTGCTCAGCGTTCAAAGGATACAAAATTAGCCAGCCAGTAACAGTAATTTGGTATATGTGTGTGTGTGCTTTTTTTATTTAAATGTAATTTAAATGTGTTTTATTTTATCCTTTGTTTTCATTATAATTGTCTTTGTTGACTATGAAATAGGGATTTGCATTTAGTCATTTTTACGGCTTGATTACTTGACATACATGCTGTGGGACCTTGGATGATAGATTGAGTTCTGTGACTTGTTCAGTTCTTGTTTAATTGTTTGGTGAAAAAATTCAGCCACGCAACTCTCCTTTTGGTTTAATCTCATAGGGAATGTGTCTGGCATGCAGAACCGAGGTGGTCAGTCCAGTGTTCCTGAGGTCTCTGAGGGTCCCCATCATCGGCACCACCACCCTCCTCTATCCCTCTCGCACTCTTCCTCTTGCCTTTCTCATTGCACTCTTGACCAGCCTGGAAGTGCCGCAGCTCTCCGGCCCACCAGTCGCCAGGCTAGTCCCTCCACATGCTCCTCCCAGCCTGCATGCGGCCTTGACTCCCCCCCTTCGCATCACTCCCATCGGCCCCCTCCCAAAAACAACCTGCACCATGTCAACAAGATCCTCCGTGCAAAGAAGCTCCAGAGACAAGCACGCACAGGAAACAACGTAGTGAAAAAACGGGGTCCGGGTCGTCCCCGTAAATATCCGCTGCCCTCGCCTCCCCCATCACCATCACCATCACCACAGGCATCTGAACAGGAGAACCACCCGTTACCTGAAAGGCACAGAGGAAGTGTGCTCTGGGAGGGAGACACCGTGGTTGATGTCATTGAGTCTGTAGTGCAGAGCCAGCGCAGAAAGGGACGCAAGCGGAAACGCTGGGAGACAGAAGGAGGCGATGAGGAAGAAGAGGAACCGGAGGAGGAAAGAGAGGCGGAAGAAGAAGAAGAAGAAGAAGAACGGTCAGCTGCTAGAGAGGAGGATGTGATGCCGAGAGTTAGAACAGAAGGAGGGAGGGAATGGTTGACGCAGGAAGAAATGCATTGTTTTCGCAGGTATGCTGTACAAAATAGAAAATACACCAATGTGTGGGGTCAGTACGATTTTTTTTCAGTACGCTGTTCTTTTGAACTTTCTATTCATCAAAGAATCTTGAAAAAAAATGCATCACAGTTTCCACAAAAATATTAAGTAGAACAACTGTTTTTAATATTGATAAGCACATCACCTCTTTTCTCACAGTGTCTGAAATGGCTCAATAAGGTTTTCAGTTTTGCTAAATCCCTCCTTTCCAAGAGCTTCCTCTGCTATGATCGGACAGATGGCCCAGTCTGTTGTTGTTGGTCTACCACTTGCAGCACGGGTCGGAAGTGAAACGGCCATGAGCATATCTGAATTTTAGTTTAAAATCTGTTTAAAATCAAAATGAAATATAAAAAATTGGCCAATCTACTTTTGGGCTCCATGTCATGGTCAAAAAGCTCCCCAAAAATGCAGATGACATTTTTCATGATTTTTTCTTAATCTCATTATAAATAATTGTTTTTTATTTGCAGTGCACTGGAGGGAAAACCTGATAGCCAGTCCTCCCCAGAGTGCACAGGCCCTACTACCGTGGAACAAGCCCCAACCCCATCAGTGACCACTCAACGGGAGAAGAGAGTTGCTAGACCACCCAAAAAGAAATTTCAAAAGGCGGGGCTTTACTCTGACGTGTACAAGACTGATGAGTAAGGGTGAACATGTTCAGCAAGCCCGTTTTATCATCTAACATTCATATCCCAGATAAATAAACGTAACCTTTCTGCATTTCCCCATCAGTCCTCGCAGTCAGCTGCTACAGCTAAAGAAGGAGAAGTTAGAATACACTCCAGGTGAACATGAGTATGGCCTTCTACCTGCTCCCATTCATGTTGGTGAGTTTTTCCTTTATGCTTAACTTGCAGTTGTAACCTTTTAGTCTACAGATTTTGACATGCATCATCACTTAGTTTAGCACAGTGTCTTAATTGCTGTTTAGTCGACAGTAGGATTTTCGACATAACATTTTTAAAGAACTATTATTTAAAGAAATAAGCTTGTGGACTTGTATTGGTATACATCTTTCAGTGTCATTCCTAACCAGTTTATTATGTATGGCCTCATGGGCAATCAGGCTGATTAGTTATGGTTTATGAGTTATGAGGTGATTCGTTGATTCAATATTGGAGTGGGGCAGCCTCAATTTAAAGGACAAAGCGCCTGAACTAATAACTGCAATTTGTCTTTGGTGTTTGTCCAGGGAAATACTTGAGACAGAAACGCATTGATTTCCAGCTGCCTTATGACATCCTGTGGCTTTGGAAACATGATCAGGTAGCTCCTTAAAACCACATCTTTCCCTGAGTTGACTGCTGCATTTGTCATTTATGTTTTTTGCGGCAAAAATAATTTTATTAATCAGTATTTTCTTCTTGTTTTCTAATAAACATCCTTAAAACAAGATACATTGACTTGTAAGATAAGATTTGTTTTCAGAGAATATATCATATAAGCATAAATCTAACGATAATTAGTGAGGTTTATGAAAAATTTGCCAAAAGGGTTATAAAAATTAATTTAATTCAGGATATATTTTCTAAAAAAAAGTTTTAATATTTAAAAAGATTTTTAGCAGTTAAATGTCTGAATGCTTGCAAAAATCTTTCTAATAAAATATGAATCTTTGTAGCTCCACAAGAGACCAGATGTGCCTCTCTACAAGAAGATCAGATCCAGTAAGCAAATTTTTATTGTTTTGATCACTGCCCAGAACATGCTTCTGTTTCCATAAATATTCAGATTTTCAACACTGCTCTCATTTTTGTATTGCGTTTTGTGTGCATGCTTGCGGATGATTAAGAGTAACACATTAATATTTTTTCAATTAGATGTCTATGTGGATGTGAAGCCTCTTTCTGGCTATGAAGCCACTACTTGTAACTGCAGGGCGCCTGAAGACCTCAGCGAGAAGGGCTGTCAGGACGACTGTCTAAACAGGTAACGGCAATTAAATACTTCATTTTTGGACCAGTCTTAAGAGGCTTACATAATCTTTTATGCGCACTCATTAGTACAGTTGTAGTTCATAATGTGGATCCCATTGGTTTCTCATCTCTCTCTCTCTCTGTCTCAGGATGATCTTTGCTGAGTGTTCTCCAAGTACATGTCCGAGTGGTGATCAGTGTGATAACCAGCATATCCAGAAGCATGAGTGGGTGCAGTGCCTTGAGCGTTTCCGAGCTGAGGGGAAGGGCTGGGGGATCCGCACCAAGCAGCCCCTACGATCCGGCCAATTCATCATTGAGTACTTGGGAGAGGTGGTCAGCGAACATGAGTTCAGGTTAGCCGCATTTTGGCTGTAAACAACAAAAATGAGACACAGACCTTAACTAGTTTGAACATGCTACAATTTGGCATTGTCCAACCTATATTTAGACCACAATAATTTCCTTTTGTAGCCAATACAGCATCAATTTGTCTTGGGAATGACAGATACAAGTCCTGCTCAGTGGCCAGAGGGATTTTGAGCCATTTTATTGTGTGTATTGGTGCATTATCATGCTGATACACGACACCCTCACGGCACATGGTCCTCCTGAATTGTTTGGTAGTCCTTCTCAAAGTGCCCATGGAACACATTAGGGAATGCCATGATGTTGCAGCCCAAACCATCACTGATCCACTCCATGCTTCACTCTGGGCTTCAACAGTCCGGATGTTAAGCCTCTTTGGGGCTTCTCCACACCGTAACTCCCACGTATGTGGGAAAGACAGTGAAGGTGGACTCATTAGAGAACAATACATGTTTCACATTGTCCAGAGCCCAAGATTTACACTGTTGGCACCAATGAAACCAACATTTGGCATTGGCACAAGTGACCAAAGATTTGGCTATAGCAGCCCGACCATGAATATTGACCCTGTGGAGCTCCCGACAAACAGTTTTGGTGGAAACAGGAGATTTAATTCTGTAGAGTGTTGGGCATCTGTGGTTTTGTTTTTGGATACAGTCCAAGTTAGTACCTGGACATTCCTTTCAGACGCTTCCTCTTGCATCGACAGTTAAGGCCCGTTCACACCAAGCACGATAACTATAAAGATAACGATAAAGATAACTATATATGCGTCCACACCAACGACCGTTAACGGTCTTTTTATTCTAAGCACGCGCGCGCCCGCGCTGCGTTTTCAAAGTAGCGAAAATGGATGACCTGCTAGAATGGATTCTGATTGGCTGTCAGTGTTTTATCGTTTGACAGCTGGAACAAAATCGTTCTGAAAGTGATCCCAACGATATCGTTCCTCATATCTTTATCGTTATAGTTGTGGTGTGAACTCTGTTATTCTTTAATATGGAGAACGATTTTTAGAATTATATCTTTATCGTTATCTTTATGGTTATCGTCCTTGATGTGAACGAGCCTTTACTCCTGTTAGATGTGGTTCATCCTACGTGGTGGTATGCCGACATTACCCTGAATACCATACCTCTCGATACACCATAAAGACTTGCTGTCCTGGTCACAGATGAGCCATTTATGTACATCTGTACTATTGATGTGCACACTTTGCTCTTACTGATTGAATTTTAAATATAAATTAATTATAAAACAGGTTTTTACATTCATTAATTTATATTTTTTATAATACATTATTTTTATAACTAATTAATATAAATATAAAATAAACACAATATTATTTTATTTAATTATATTATTTATTTTTATTTTTATTTATTTTCTTTTATGTTTAGGAGTCGCATGATGGAGCAGTACTTCTCCCACAGCGGCAACTACTGTCTGAACCTGGACAGCGGCATGGTCATCGACAGCTACCGCATGGGCAACGAGGCTCGCTTTGTCAACCACAGCTGCGAGCCCAACTGTGAGATGCAGAAATGGTGAGTGAAACGAGACCGTTGATGAGTCACTGTTGAAGTATGGCAATAAAATCCCATCAGCTTCTGATGAATTCATAAACAGAAAGGTCATTTTTAACGGTGAGTCAGTGGGGACGTGGACAACCACGAGTACTGAGTAAGCAATGACTTTATCCTCTAGAAATTGCTGTATTATGAACAAGCCATGGTCATGTTGAAAAATTTAAGAGGAAGGTCACATTTTTCTCTTTTCCTCAAGGTGTTGAAACTCGCTTCATAATAAATTAGTGTAATTAGAAAAAATAAAGATTATATATTAGCAACAGGATCGTGAACTCAAGATCCAGGTCAGTAGCCAACATCTGCTTGGTACCGTAACACAATTACAGACACGTCGGGTTTTTGTGTACACACACAGTCTACAGAAAAATGTTATCTCTTCCATCTCTTGCTCTGTCTAAGTTTTTTTCTCTTTCTCTTTCTCTTTCACGCACACATACACACATTAAAAACTGTGCTTGTAGGCTGAATGGTGGCAGATCATCCATCTTTTCACACAAGAGCGATTATCTGAAGCTTGTGTTTTAGGGTGGGGGACACAGCTGTGCTGCCCAGTATTTAGCTGTTAGAGTGCACACACACACACATCTGTGCCAAAATGGCCTCATTCTACCTTATTGCATATTGTACAACTCAGCCTAATTTTTCAATATCAAGTCCACAATGCTTGATGTTGCTTGACATGCTGATGGCTTGAGTTCATTTCATTTAAAAGATCGACACTCAGAGTCAGTGGTAGCTACAATATATTTAATAATATTCCACACTATTACAGTTTTGACTGTATTTATAATCAAATAAATGCTGCCTTGATGAGCATATGAGACTTTAATTTTTTTTTTTTTTTTTTTAAACTGGCTCACCCCAAATTTTTGAATTGTAAAGGATATTTACAAATATTTGTATTAACCTCAGAAGAAAGTCTCATAAAAAGTTGAACTTTGCTTGTCTGATCAGATTATTAGAGCTGTAACAATTTGTTTTGCAATTGCTGTAGAATCCTGACTGAGGTTGAATGTTGAGTTTAAATCATGAATCTGTCTCTTTCTCTCAGGTCGGTGAATGGAGTGTACCGTATTGGTCTGTTTGCTCTGAAAGACATCAACAGCGGAATAGAACTGACATATGACTACAACTTCCACTCCTTCAACATGGAAGAACAGGTATGTTAAAAGAGTTGCAGTCACCCGTGTCCCGCATGTCAGGAACATGCCTGTCTGAAGCATGTACATACACATGAACACGCAGCTGTGTTTTGTTGCGGATGCTTGTACTCTCAATTATCATAGTCACACCTGATTCTTCCAGCCACAGAATCTAGAAGGGTTGGGACTCCAAATAACAACATTATATATAATACATTATATACAGGGCTTGACATTTAACTTTTTTGCTTACCAGCCACTGTAGTTAGAGGTTTTCCAGAGTTACTAGCCTCTCAGCATTTTCACTGGCCACAATTTTGACATCGATACCATGGGGAAAAACTGCCATAAAGATATGTGTAATATTATCTCATAATTTGGCAGCAGGTATATTAGGCCTAGTGTCACTTTAAGACCTGACACACAGATCCATTATACTGTTACACATTACGTTTTCTTTCTCAATTGTTGCGTTTACGTTCACTTAAAACATAAATTTGTTTACGTGAATACTCTCCAAGAACGGCAATAAGCCCAATCCCACAGCGAAATACAAGTCCTGTAGGCAGGTCTGTGTGTCAATTCGCTGTCGGAGAGATGAGAGAGCGAGAAAGCGCAGGTGATGTCGTCAATCTATTCTGTGGAAAATGAGTATTGGAAGCGTTTCAGTTATTTCAGTATTGATAGGTATCAAAAAATCTGTGTTTTTGACAACACTACATTGCACTTAGTTTATTATTTCAGATGCCTTTTTAAAAGACTACAATTGAAAAATGTATATATTATATATAAAATTCAACCCGCCAAAGTGGCCAGTAGGAGTGACTGCGTTACACGACACTGAAATCCTCCCGCATTTGGCGGGTGGCCGGGTGTTAATGTCAAGCCCTGATTATATATAATATTTTTATTTTGTAAACACTTTACTTAAAGCCTTTAAATGTAATGCATTGCGAAGGTATTCATATTGTATGTTATAATGCATTCTCTGTTTTCATATATAATTGTTACCAAAGTCAAAGTGCATTACATGCATTTGGCATTACAATTGGCATTACAAGGCATAATTAATGTATAAAAAATACTTTTATAATGTGTTAATTTATATATTAATTATTTAAGTAGTTGCATTAAATTTTTCATAAGCTTCTATTATTTGTATTCATTGAAAAACAGTGTTGTGGACATGTCACTTCAGACAGTTTACATTTATTTACTTTTTAGCGGAATCGTACTTTTCTTTCTTTATTTAAATCTCTCATTTTTGATATGTTTATTTTGATATGTGTATTTGTGATTTGTGACCACATTTTTTTCTTGCTTGCCAAATGATAATGTTTCTTTGCTCTTGTTGCTATGCAGCAAGCCTGCAAGTGTGGCTCAGAGGGTTGCCGTGGCATCATTGGCGGGAAGAGCCAGCGAATCAATGGGCTGCCTGGGAAAGGGGGCGGATCAGGGGGCGGAGCCCGAAGGCTTGGGAGACTGAAAGAGAAACGCAAGTCCAAACACTCACTGAAGAAGCGGGTATGAGACAGTTAATTAAATAATGATGGAGTTCCTTTGGCTACAATAGCTACTAGTACAGCATAGTCCTAAGGCAAAACTCTTTTCTTCTGTTTGACCTAAGGAGGAAGAGTCCAGTGACAGCAGCAAGTTTTACCAACACCTTTTAATGAAGCCCATGTCAAACAGAGAGAGGTAGGATCTTCTATTTATCTTTATTTTATTTCAGTAATTTTGTACTTCAACTTGCAAATGACCTATGTTATAAATGTCTAATCTCTCATAGTAAAGGCCCAGACATCCTCCACTGATTTCTTGTTTAATTCAGGAACTTTGTGCTGAAACATCGAGTGTTCCTGCTGCGGAATTGGGAGAAGATGCGGGAGAAACAGGAACTTCTGAAGCGAGAGGGAGAGAGAGAGCGAGAGAGGGAGAACAGCAGCCTGTCTCTTTACACACGCTGGGGAGGAGTCATCCGCGATGACGGCAACATCAAGTCAGGTGTGTGAATAATATTCATGTCAGCTGTCTAATATTATGCATGCAAGTTTGTCATTTACTGCTTTGATTATTCAGACAGTTAGTAAATCATGATTAGCATGGTTTGTTTCTTTTTTCCAGATGTATTTCTGACTCAGTTCTCAGCGCTGCAGACGTCACGCTCTGTTCGCACACGCAGGCTTGCGGCAGCCGAGGAGAACACGGAAGTGACACGCACTGCACGCCTGGCACACATCTTCAAAGAGATCTGTGACATGATCACAAGCTACAAGGGTAAACACACTAATTCATTCAGACACACCATCACACATAAACCCATAAAACCCTGCAGTTTATGCTATTGATCTTATTGTTGGCAGTCGCTTTAATTGCTGCATAAACATTTTCATTATGCAAAGCAAGAACCAAAGTCGTAATCGTGGCATAATGGAGTTACACTGAGTTTGACATGCATTTCACATCTGTAGTTTCTCAGTTTGGTGGACTGGACTGTAATCAGTTGTGAACTTATTACTAAACGCTGACACTCGTTAGTTATTTGTTCTGATGGAAATATCATTTTAAATGATTTAGTTATGCAAAATTCAATTAGTGAGGTATGCAATTCTGCAAAAGGCTTTACTTTTGATTTCATCTAGAATGTTGAATCTAATTTCAATTTAATCTTAGTGCATTTTTGTTTTATTGCTTCAGTGTCATGAGACTTGTTTGCACTTACACACTGCTTATGACCTACTACACACTGACAATATCAATTGCTTTCTTGTACTTTGAAGATTCATCTGGTCAGACTCTTGCTGCTCCGCTGCTTAACCTGCCTTCAAGGAAGAGGTGAGAACAATATTATGTTTCAATATAAATATGGACTTTTAAGTCATTTAGCGCAGTTAAAGGGTCTGCAGAGGCTTATGGCCCTGATATACTTCAGGCGAACTCGACGAACGAACTGGTGTGACGTCTTTTCGAAACATAATCAGGCCAAAACTAAGTTAGTTTGGAGTTCGTTTTTGGAGTTTGAAACAGCTAGCCAAAGCGAACTTTCCAGCTGGTAAACACCTTCATACTCCCATTGGTCTGTGGCGATGATGTAATAGGTAGGTGTGCTCTGAGGCTCTGGCTTCTTTGAGGAGGAATTTTTCTCCAGTTAATTTTTTCTGTTCAGTTTGTCGTGGTCAGATGTCACTAGTAAAAACATGTACACACTGGAGAGCTGCTTCATAGTAGACATTTTCTCACTGCTATAATGCGTGTTTATTTTTTTGTTGAAAGTAAAGCGAGCAGCACATATTTACATATTCATCTAAACACCGCTCTCAGTAGTGTGGGTGGCGTCGGGATGTTCGCTAACAGTATACGACAGCTTGCGCATTTCAAACTTCTTTTTACCCCTAAGCCAAGAACAAAAAGAACTTCATGAGTATATCAGGGCTTTTAGGCTATGTTCACACTGTCAGTCCAAATCCAATTATTTGTGCGTCCGACTGGAATCTGATCTAAATTATTGACTGTCCACACAGTGTATCGCAACTGTTCAGATCCGATTTGTTTGTCCCGTGGCGCTCTTTCTTTTTTCCTGAATATCTGCATTGGTTTCAATGGCAATTATATTGCATTGATCGGGATACACCAAAAACAACAACAGCAACGTGGAAGGGTTTGCAATACAAATGTTGTCTTATTTACAATATGTAACCGCCGTGCTGGGCTACTGTCTTATGAGGCATCGGCAGAATTGTAGGAGGCTGGTATGTGCAGCTTTATATCGTCTCCGTCGGTCTCAAAACATGTCTCTGTTATATTGCAACTTTCTACTCGACCGGCACTTTTCTTCAACACAACCTTGTTTCTGCAGCGACTTTCAGCATGTTTCCTATAACAACGTCTGACATGTTTGCGTTTCACGTAAACATGCGAAATCCGATAAGAGCATCAGACTGAAACAGATTTACAGAAATGCGATTTGAATTGGGTTTCGCATTTCTAAACTCGGATTTGTAAAACTCAGATTTCATGTGATATTTTTTATTTTAGTATTTTAATACACAAAAAAGTATTTGGACTGACAGTCTGAACATTGCCTTAGTTGTCAGAGACCTGCAGATATGGTCTTATGAAAGTCTGATGATTAATAACTGCAGTGAGAACAGTCTTACAGTCACTATAATGTCGTCATTCTTCATGGCAATACTTTTTGTACTGTGTTCATGTGCGTCTACAGAAACATACAGTACTATGAGAAGGTCACCGATCCACTAGATCTCAGTACCATAGAGAAGCAGATCCTCACTGGACACTACAAAACCGTCGAGGCATTTGATGCGGACATGCTCAAAGTGTTTCGCAATGCTGAGGTTAGTTACACTTCTCAGGCTCTTTTCTTACTCACAAATATGATTGCTGTAAGTCTATAATGTAAATCATTATGATATCATTATAATGAATGATAATCAGATAATGAATAAGTACTCAAGTATAATGAATAAATAAGTTATTTGGACAAAAGAGTTGTAAGATGCACTCAGTAATTTTGTCCTCTTATGGTTACAAAAAGTTGTAGAAAACTCTTGAAAGAATCTTCTCTGGCTTATTCTGCAGCACTTTCCTTAATCTTCTTCTCAACAGAAATATTATGGGCGGAAGTCTGCCCTGGGTCGTGACGTGTGCCGGCTGCGGAAGGCGTACTATGGCGCGCGTCATGAGGCCGCTGTCCAGATTGATGAGATTGTGGGCGAGACGGCCAGTGAGGCCGACAGCTCTGATTCGCTGGAGAGAGACCACGCCCACAATCACCATGACGGAGGGGGCAGCCACGACAAAGACGATGATGTCATCCGCTGCATCTGTGGCATGTACAAGGACGAAGGGCTCATGATCCAGTGTGAGAAGTGCATGGTATGTGCTCATATTTTTCAACAAACCCCTAAACATAAGTTTTAAAATTTAGTGTGCAACTCATCCCACGTCATTTGTGCCACATGATTGATATGGGTTACTCATCAAGGATGCATTAAATTGATCAAAAGTGACAGTTTAGAAAAACTTATAAGTACAGTACATGTCAAAAGTTTGGAAACATTAACATTTTTTATCTCTTTTTTATTTTATTGTATTACCAAAAAATAGTTTTAGTTAACAATAACAACTGTAAGCTATTTAACTATTCATTATTCTATCATTATTCATATTGTTCATGTAATGTGTTGTGTATGGATTTTAAACCGTCCGTAATATATATGTTCTGTGTTTCTGTCTGTCAGGTGTGGCAGCACTGTGACTGCATGCGTTTGGAGGCAGAAGTGGAGCATTATCTCTGTGAGCTGTGTGACCCTCGTCCAGTGGACAGGGTATGTGACCTTTCAGTCTGTGTAACCTTAATTCATTCTTCCTCTCTGACTGTGTTTAGAACAGCCATATGCTCTCTTATCACAGCATTTTAAAGGTCACTTTAAGATTAAGATCTCTTCTGTCATTCAGGAAGTTGTGAACTTTTGAAAGAGTTTTTATTTAGTCTTTTAATGCATTTCCTTTCATTGCTGCAACAGGAAGTCCCAATGGTGCCCCAACCCAGCTATGCCCAATCAGGATCCATCTATTATATATGCCTGCTGCGTGATGACTTACTATTGCATCAGGGTATGTGCATGTGTGTGTGTGTGTGTGTGTGTGTTTGTGAAATGAAATCCATGCTACCGTTCAAAAGTTTGAACAATATTCTTAAAATAAAGAAAGAAATTAATACTTTCATTCAGCGAGGACACATTAAATTGATCGAAAGTGACAGTAAAGACATTTATAATGTTGCAAAATATTTCTATTTTAAAGGGGGGGTGAAATGCTCATTTTCACTCAATCTCCTGTTAATCTTGAGTACCTATAGAGTAGTATTGCATCCTTCATATCTCCAAAAAGTCTTTTAGTTTTATTATATTTATAAGAGAAAATAGGCTGTACCGAGTCTTTCCGGAAAAAAACGAGCTTCTGGAGGCGGGCCGTGTGGGCGAAGCCAGAGCCATAGAGAGAATCCGTCGATCTGGGCTTTGTTTATAAAACATTCATTGTCGAAATGCAGGGAACAAACAGTCTACACAACTCGTTTCTGCATCCACTGTTCCTAACGCTGGGTTCTTTGGTAAGCTTTCCCTCACCAAAAACACTTTGGAGACACTATGCAGCGCTGCCGATGATTTCCTGTTGAAGTGCGTTGAGGTGCGCGGTCACGCTTTTCCAGGAGAAATGCTCATATAAGGAGTTCCACTCTGGTCTACGTCATTAGATCCACGGTAAAAAAAAAAAACAGCCGAAACAGCCGAAACCAACCCGGAAGTAAGATTTTCGGCACAGAAATTCTCCGTTATTCGTCCAAAATATTTTTAAAAAACTTTGGCCATGTTAAGCATGAGAATCCATCTCTTTAACACTGTAAACAACTCTGAATACATGAAACACCATTGTACCCCCCCTTTAAATAAATGCTGTTCATTTTGAACTTTCTATTCATCGGAGAATCCTGAAAAAATGTATCAGGGTTTCCACGTGGAACTTGGAACTGAACTGCTGAAAGTTCAGCTTTGCCATCTCAGGAATAAATTACATTTTGAAATATATTCAAATAGAGAACAGTTCTTTTAAATTGTAATAATATTTCAAAATATTTCTAATATTTTTGATTAAATAAATGCAGCCTTGGTAAGCATAAGAGACTTTATTTCAAAAACACGGTATTTTTGTTCAGATGTGTTGAAATGATGTTCTGTTTAAATTTTATATTTGTAAGCATACAATATATGTGTTTATGTTTGCGTGTGGCTGTCGTAGGTGACTGTGTGTACCTCATGCGGGACAGCAGACGCACACAAGAAGGCCAGCCGGTGCGTCAATCATACCGTCTCCTGTCTCATATCAACAGAGACAAACTGGACATCTTCCGTATCGAGAAACTCTGGAAAAATGAAAAGTGAGATTTCCCACTCTCCCACTATTGAAAACTTTCAGATTCAGTTCTTTATTTGGACACCTAAAACACAAATGAAGTTATTTTAAAAATTAAATCTGAGAGATTTCTCTCTCCATTAACCATCTATGCAACTACCACTTTGACGCTTCAAAAAGTTCAGAAAGAGAACGTAAAACGAATCCATATGAATTGAGAGGTTTAGTCCAAATTTTCTGAAGAGACTTGATCGCTTTATCTGATGATCTGATTGGCTTGTATTCACATATAAACATTGATTTATGTAACAAACGTGAGAATGAACCTCATTGGTTCTTGCGGAAGCTCAAACGTGCTGTGTAATATGAGAATGAACCTCATTGGTTCTCGCACGTCAAGCGAACATGCTTGAGCTTCCGTTTACCACAACTGATGTGTGAGTTGATAAATGTTTATATGTGAATAAAAGCCTAAATTCAATCTGTTCATCATATAAAGAAATCGAGTCTCTTCAGAAAATTTGGACTAAACCGCTCAATTCATATGGATTAGTTTTACAATCTCTTTATGAACTTTCGAAGCATCAAATTGGTAGTTGCGTAGCTGTCAATAGAAGGACAGAAAGCTCTCAGATTTCATCAAAAAGATCTTCATTTGTGTTCCGAAGACGAACCAAAGTCTTACGGGATTTTCATTTTTTGGGGAACTATATCTTTAAATGTGATCTGGACTCTCTTTCTCTTTCTGCAGAGGTGAAAGGTTTGCCTTTGGTCATCACTATTTCCGCCCCCATGAAACGCACCACTCTCCTTCCCGCCGCTTCTATCATAACGAGTTGTTCCGAGTGCCTCTCTATGAGATCATACCACTGGAGGCAGTGGTGGGGATGTGCTGTGTTTTGGACCTGTATACTTACTGCAAGGGTGAGATGTTCACACATACAACCGTTTGAAATAAATCAACTGTAAGATCCAAGAAATGTACTGAACCAGATGTTCCATGCTGAAAACACCACACTCTTTGCATGCTAATGACCGCTTCTCTTGCTAATGGATTCAGGTCGTCCGAAAGGGGTAAAGGAACAGGACGTTTACATTTGCGACTACCGGCTGGATAAATCGGCACACCTGTTCTACAAGATCCACCGCAACCGCTACCCGGTGTGCACCAAGCCCTACGCTTTCAACCACTTCCCCAAAAGATTGGCGCCGAAGAGAGACTTCTCTGTGAGTAGTGGAGAGGGAAGAAATGTCTAAGAAAAAAATAAAGACGGGATGTTTTAGGACCATTAAAGACCATTATACTTTTTCGAATGTTACCTTTCATGCAGCGTGTAAAATATCTGTTTGTTAATGTATAAGGTCTGCAAAGTTTTAAAAGTCAAAGTGCATGACAAATAAAGTTATTGTCTTCTAAAAGAAAGAATCGATTCTGAACTTCGAAACGATTAGTCAGGAATTTCAGTCTCACTTTCGTAACATATCTACGAAGGTTTGTAACAAATTTGCATAATGCCAGCCTATGGTTTTAGTTACTTTGACCCGCAACATGTCGTGTTGTCGACATGTCGAGAAGACGCGGTTTTCTGTGCTGTGAATCCACTTCCAAAGGATGAGGACTAGCACTGGAATTGATACGGTAAAACCGACGCCAGCATAACTGTTCATATCACTGTGTATCAAGCGCAGAGGAAGCTTCCGGAGCTGAAGGTCAGATATTGTAATTGAAGTTTCGTTTCTGATACGTGCTGTAAGCAGTAGACCAATCACAATAGACTGGGACGCCTGACCAATCAGAGCCGAGGAAGCTCTCGCAAGGAGGGGTTTAGAGAGACCGGGACACCTTTAATTTTTTTGCATGACAACATTAATAATATTATGTGTAACATTAGACATTTTATTAATATAATTATATCACATTATATTACAAAATATATCTATTATCTTTTTAAATTAATATGTTTGTGTGGGGTGAAATTTGATATGGGCATTTAAAGATAAATGTTGTTATGTTCACTAACTTATTTTATTCATATTTTTACATGGGAAATTATGTAAAGAATATAATTACGTATTTGTAATATTATTAACATCTATTACTTTTTTGTTTTAATATATTTCAAAATGTTTCTCTTTTTTTGGTGTGTAGATTTCTTTTAGAGATTCACCTATAAATTACTATATATCAATTTTTTTTTTTTTTTTTTTTTACAGTTTGACAGTAGATGGGGAAGTAACATTATTAATGTTAATAATATTATTATTGTTTTTTAGGGTGGTGAAATTTGATCTGAACAATTCTTTGAGATTCTTCCATAAATATTATTTTGGCCAATAATTTGTTTAATTTATATTTTATAGTTCTACATGGGAAATTATATTATTAATAAACATAATGTTTTGAGCTTTAATATGTAATATAATTGTTACATTATATTACAAAAATATCTTTTTTATTTTAGGTTGCAATTTGAGCTTGACATTTTTTTCTGAGATTAACCCGTAAATGTTATTATAGTATAATATTCTAGTAAATTAGTACTGTCAATCAAAAAAAATGTACTCGATTAATCACAAATTTTTTCTGTTATTAATCTGGCTTGGCTGCTGTCCCTTTAAAACCAGCCGCTGCTGCACAAGACACGGATCTCACACGCGTCTCATTGTCTCACTATTCTTTACGTTCATTTAGGACTCTTAAGTTATGAGGACACTCGACAAAATTGACATTTTGGAATAATTGTGTGTGTTATTGTTCATTCAAGCGCGAAAGAGAACAGTATTCTGTGCGCGTCATTCTGAGCGTCGTGTGTGTGTCAAATAGACAGGACATTCACAAACAGCGTGTTCTCTTTTGTCTTGTCGCGCTTGAATGGTTTAAAAGCATTTGCATGAATAAGAGCGGGATCATATAATGTAAAGCTAGCCAAAGGAGGACAAAAATGAACGGATGCTGTGTTAATTGCGTTAAATATTTTAATGCGTTAAACTGGACCAAAAAATTAAGCGCATGCACTAATGTTGACAGCCCTATAGTAAATATATTATTTTGTTCATATTTTTACTGTTTTAGATCAGAAGTGGCATTGTGGAGTCGGTTAATTTGATTACATTGTATCTGTATTTTCCCCACTTCACTCATGACTGTTTGAATCTAAACTAGTTTAAGTAGGCGAGGTGCTTCCATTAAATTTTCATGAATTTATCTCTCTTTCTACAGCCTCACTATGTGCCGGATAACTACAAGAGGAACGGCGGCCGTTCTGCCTGGAAGAGTGAGCGGCCCAAAGGTGCCGCAAACTGCGATGAAGAGCCCTCCCCCAGCGCATCATGTGACCGGCTGTCTTCCGGCTACTCGAGAGATGGGGACGAGGGCGGAGGAAGAGGAGCGGAGGGAGACGTGGAGACCTCTCAAGAGGACTCCAGCACCCCTGTTCCCCAGCAATCCACATCACAGGAAAGGAGGACAGGTGGAGAGGAGGAAGACGTGGAGGAAGAAGAGGAGGGTGAGGAGAGGGGAGAGAGGAGAGACATGGACGAGGGCTCTCGGGAAAGGGGAGGAGGAGTGCGGGACGTGTTGGACGCCACGTGCTTAGCCTCGCTCTCCTCCTCACCTCTTCATCCGTCAATCCTGGGAAGGAGGGAAGCGCAGAGAGAGCGATTGAACAAGATTCTGCTCGATCTGCTGCATCGGGCGCCCAGCAAGAATGGTAAGACTGAGAATATTAGGCTTTAGTTACATCACATCAGTGTCTTGCAACCTAATTCCATTCTTGCTTTCACAAATCGGTTCATTCTTTTTGATTGTTGTAAAATAATATAAAAGCATTTTTATTGATGACTCCATTTGTGCCATTCAGTACCATAAATTACATTTCTTTTGAAAGGAGAGAGAGATTTCTTTGAAAAGGATTTTACATTTTTATTTTAGGGGTGAAATTTTACCAAGATTTTTTTTTTTTTTTCTGTGAGATTAACCCATGAATGTTATTATGGGCAATATTTTTTTTATTTATATTTATAAATACAGTTTTAAATTGGAAATGATATTCATATTAATAATAATGAATGAACTATAATGAACTATTATTACTATATTGTATATGTGTGTGTGTATATGTATGTATGTATGTATGTATATGTATATGTATATATATATATATATATATATATATATATATAAAGACATTATTGACCATAACATTTATGGCTGAATCTGAATCATTTCAACCTAAAAAAAGCAAAAAACATTTATATATATATATATATATATATATATATATATATATATATATATATATATATACACACATATACATATACATATACATACACACACACACACACACATATATATATATATATAATACTAATAATACTTTGTTTTTATATTTAATATAACTATATTTTGTTTTCATTAATTGAAAAAACAATTCACAAGAACTGAGATTTATGTACATTTAAAAAAAAAATATATATATATATATATATATATACATACAGTGTATATATATATATATTTACTGTATATATATGTATATGTATATATATATATATTTTTTTACAATTTTTAAACGTGTATTCATAAGCCACTCTTTTAACCCCACACTGCAACTTATGTAATGCAAGTTTGATGAAAACGAATTTCTTTATGTCTCCTTTACAGCGATAGATGTGACGTATCTCCTCGAGGAAGGCTCTGGTCGCCGCCTCCGCAGACGGACGCTTGGACTGAGCGAATTTATTTGCAGGAAGTAATGCTGACAGCACTCTCTGCTGAGCACGCTTGCAGAGCAGCAAGAGAATAATGGATACCGAGGAGCAGAGGTGGACTACACCTGAAAGAAAGAGGGAAATGGAGGTGGGAGGATATTTATATCTTGCAGTTTCTTTCTAAAGGAACTACAAGAGAGACCAGCCCGAGCTTCGTGCACTGAGGACACGCAATTTGCTGCGAGTCGTCAACCTTGATGCATTTCAAAAGTGCAAGTGTCACACATAGGAAAGTTGAAACTGAAGAAAAGCGCCTTGAAATTTAAACCCAATTGTCATGGATGAACTACGACTTTACAGGTCAAACGTCTCCAATGACTAAGTTGTTAAGGAAGCGCATGGTACTAAATTTGGCCCTGCAAGTAGAAAAAATGGGAGACCAGCACCACCTTGTGGTCTACAGTGGCAATGACTTGAGGCAAAAAATAAAACCGAAATAGGAGCGACATAGGAGGTGCAGTGTAGCGCACACACACTGCCCGTAGACTGAGAAGAGAGAGAGAAAGAAAGGAGAGAGCTGAGAAAGAACGTTGGCTAACTGCACTTTTAACAACACGGACATCATTCGCTCCCCGGAGATGTACGGATAAGACACACTAACATTCACACAGTATTGATGAATGCTGTATGATAAAGCAAAACAAATAAGTATATTAACTTCTTTTTTTGTTTTTTGTTTGTTATACTGCAATTACATTAGGAATGGAGAACGACGGGGGTATCCATATTTGTGAGCTCGGGACTTCGGGACTGGGCTGGAATGTTTCGCTTCTGTTATTGTGGGCATTGTGATTGGTTAGAGTGGGTGCCAGCCCCGCCCCCTTTAAAAAAAAAAGTATTTAATTCACCAGCTAAAAAAAACAACAAAACAAAATCTAGCAGTGGAGGCGCGCTGGCTTTAAATATATATAACGCCTTAGAATGCCATGATCTTGAGCGTTTTTTGTTTATGGTAGTGTGTGAGATTCTTTACGGTGTTTGTGAGCGTGTGTGTGTGTGCGTGTGTGTGTGTGAGCCCATTATGATAATATAAATACGAAAGAGGAAACAACTAAGGGCTTGACAGCAGTTAATAAACAGTTAAATTCATGAATTCACAAGAACTTATTAAATCATGTGATGTCATATTTTTTGTGGTTTGTAGGGCGGGTGGGACGGGGTTGGGTCGAGGTTTTAGTATTGTCATTTTCGTTTAATTTTCTTTTTAATTTTTTTAATGGCCTTTCAGGTTGCCATGGAGAATGTTTATATATAAAATCATGATGAGATTTTTTTTTTTTTTTTTTTTTGCCCTTAAAGCTTCTGCTACGACAGATAAGTATTTCAAACCCCTTAGATGAACCGACACGGAAAAACAACAACAATGAAAACTGACAAACAAAAGGAAAAGTTGTATAGTGCCAAGCTATGTATATATACAGACAGGAAATGTGAGAAATGTCTCCAAAAGCAATATCTTGATAATGGATTTTGTGTATTGTATTGTACAGGATTCAGCCCTATATGTATTATTATTATTATTAGTATTGTTATTATTATTACCATTCTTAAACGATTTGTATTGACAGAACTGTCACATGTAACTTTACGAGAAGTGGAGGAGAAAGTGGCAGACATTATAATTAATAATCGCTACAAATTTCCATAAACGACAAACCGTCTGAAACCTTGTTACCCAAAACCATGAATTTAGCGCATTTCGAGAGGGAGGATTGTCTGGTGAACTTTGTCGAAGGGGACACTGCAGTGACCCCAGACCTGGCACCCGTCACTGTAATAATTAATATGAACATTATTCTAATTATTATTATTATTATTATTTTTATTACTTTTTGAGGAGAAAAAGATATAATGTTCCTCGTTTTTTTGCTGCAAAGTGTTGAACACTAAAAAAACAAACCAACATAAAAATGTAAAATGATATTTTGGCAGAAAAAGAAGCTGTCAACCCGATATCATGTTCTTAATCTCCTTTTTAATTTTTTTGTTCTTCAAATGAGAAAAGATTGTTCTGTTTTTTGTGATAGCGGTCATAAATATAATGCTTGTATTTCTTGTATTTGTGTGTTTTTGTGTGATTTGTTTAGTTCTTTTTAGACAATCACAAAATAAGATGCAAGCATTGTATATGGACAGACTGGCAGGCATTTTGTGATGTTGTGTACAGTTTGTCGAAACTTCTTCCACTCTGGTTCAAAGTTTGTAATTATAAAGTCATGAAGATGCTGTTGGTTTTTACTTTTTTTGTTTTGTTTTATATTCTATTTGTTTTGTTTGTTTGTTTGTTTTTTAATAAAAAGCACTACATTATTGTGAATATACTTGCCTGTTGCTCATACATTTAGCAGAGAATCTGTGATGCAGTTCTTTACTAGGTCATAGCCATTATTACTCCAGGTATACAGACAAATCGTATTTTAATTGTATGGACAGTCGATACATCTTCAAATAAAGTGAATTTTAACTATTGCGTAGCACATTGACATTGTGTACCATCATTTGAACTGCCAAATACATTTGCAAAGAAAACACTCACTTAATAAATACCTTGTATTGTAATGCTGTCTAATTTAATTAATGCCAGACATAACTGATGTTGTCACATATATTGACATTGATGTAGTTACTGATTCTTGATTCTTTAAATCATCACTATAATGTTCTTAACACATGTGTGCCTTGTAATTTGATTTTCTCTTTATTTTATCAAAACTTTGGACTCGTAATTTAAAAAGATTACAACAGACATTGCATTTAGGAAATATTACAACTATGTCCTGACAGAAGAATAATATTAATTTGAAAAATGTACCTTTTTTTGAAAGGCTTCATAGCTGAACATGAAAACATTTATTAATTCAATTTAGTCTGTAGGTCATCTTTTTCTATAACACCTCCAGAAAAAATTATTCCTTAATACATGGGATATACAATTCGCAAAATATTTTTTATTTAATTCAACAGATGGAGCCTAAATTATTTCGTTTGTTTTTAAACCATCCCACATTCGACCGCTCCAGACAGGTCTCCGCGTCCGCCATCTTGGAACGGTCAGCATGTCGTCACTTAAAGTAAGAATCAATGATGCCACACATCTGGTTGCTTTAAGAAGATTTCTCGAGATTTAAATTCCCGAAGAGATGGGATAACCTTTCACATGTGTTGATGTGTTGGTTTGGGTTCTTATATGTATTAATTCAATATTACAGGATTTTAAACTATGGTACATTTTTAATGTCGTGTTATCTGACGCCTTCTTGTTGTATTGTGTAAGTTTAGCAAAATCATCTGCTGAAGTCTTTGCAAATATAAATATTTATACTGATTCATACATGCGTCTAAGTACGATTGCAGACGCAGTCAACTTTGACCGTGCCAATATGGCGGACGACAGCCTCTAATGAGGAATATGTCCTGTTTGCCGCCATCCACTAGGTGGCTTCAAAACAAAAGTAACAGTTGTATTTCAAGGGATGGCATGGCAACGGAATACAACCTGAGCCAGCTACAACGCTAGTGCTGAATGAGCAAAGTTAGTTTACTATATATTGATTTTAAATAATTATTCATTTAAATTCATTATTTGGTTTTGTTTTGGGTATTCAATTTTTTTTTAATAGTTTCCCACTGGAAAGATGAGAAAACGAGACAAATCCGCCAAAGAGAAAGCGGACAAGGTGGATTCTGGGATTGAGGAGGAAACGTCTAAAACCGCAGGTATCCGACTGTTAAGACAGACTGGATTTTGATGTGACATTTATCATAACCAAAATATATGACACGTCCCAAGATGGCAGTTAAAGTCAACTGAATCTCATTGTTTTGTGGTATCACTCACACTAGATGATCACCCGTGTTCAGGAAATCTGGAGTTGGACTTCACAGAACAGTGTAAACTCATGGGTGTGAAAAAGATCCCTTCTGTCAAGCTGAAGCAGTCAAAATCTGTGATGGGTAATATGTTGTACATAAGACAATTATGTTCTGCCCCTTTTTAAAAATGCTTTTTTAATGCCATAAAACTCTTAATTTTTCCTAAAAAAACCTAACCTGGACTGAAGAACACAGTCAATCTCAGAAATCCTTAGAAAGTCAAATGACAACATGGTCCTCTGAGCCCTGCCTTGAGGTAGAGCTGGAGAATGAAGACCAGTCAAAGACAGTCAAGATATCTGGTAAGGCCGTTGCTTCTTTGTGAACTATTAGATGCAGTTGTTCAAACTCCTAAGAAATATTTCATATCAAAATGTATTTTATTATTATTATTTTTTGATAGGATGGAAGGTGGATGATATTATGCTTCAGGTGCTGAGCAGGACATTGCCGTCCCTCAGTAATTTCCAGTGCTTACAGTGAGCTTTTGTGTGTGTGTGTGTGTGTGTGTGTGTGTGTGTGTGTGTGTGTGTGTGTTGTATGTATGTTTATGGGTGTTAGTGTTGCAAATAAACAGTATGTTATGTCTATTTCCCAATAACGGTGATGCTTTGCAGCATGTGGCGTGTAGGCCTGACTGATTGCACTTTCGCCTCCTTGAGAAACACTGTGTCTCTGTGTTCAAATCTCAGGTGAGAACAGTCAAAATGTATTTAATGGCTAAAATGTCTAAAATTTGATACTTTTTTGATACCCACCTTTGATACTTTTTAGTGCCATTAAGACCCACATTCAGTGTGTTTCATATGGTTTTTAAAGTGCCCCTATTATGCTTTTTCAGATATTATCTAGGCTACATTTCATGTAATGTGTAATATAGCTGTTTGTGAATTTAAAAGGTCTACAAAGTTTTAAAGATTTAAGTGGACGCACAATAAATTGAGTTATTAGCTATGTTTCCGTCACCCTGTTTTTATGCGCATTTTGAAGTATCGCATCAGAAACAAGTGATGGAAACGGCAAATTTCAACAACAACAAAAAATCCTAAATTTTCAAAAAAGTTTGTACTTTTTCATTTGCCGAATAAATTCTGACATAGCGAACATTAAACCCACGTGACTAATCTGCTGTTTCCGCTAATGGTGTTTTATTTATTGTTGGTTACTAGGTTACCAACACCACCGTCATCCGCTCGAACAACTTAATGGAAGCATACCAAATTTGTTTGATTTTTTTTTTTTTTTTTTTTTTTTTGCGAACTTTGAAAAGATTTGCTTCACGTTGGATGGAAACCCCGGTCTCTCAAAAGAAAGAACCGATACTGAACTGCCTGCAACAGGTCCTCAGTAATTCCAGCCTTACTCCTTGCGCAAACCTATGTAGGTTTGTAACAAATGTACAATATTCAGATTTGGTATCTTGCTGTAAGCAGTAGACCAATCACAACAGACTTGGCCATCTGACCAATCAGAGGAGAGTAAGCTCTTGGAAAGGAGGGGTAGAGACTGAATCCTTTATCGAACTGTTTTAGACACAGAGGAGATGCTTCGATGTATATTATGAGAAAATTAAAGTGTTTTTTGACCTTGGATGCATATAAACCTATTGTAGGAGACCTCCAAACCAAAACTAGCATAATAGGGACACCAGAAAATCTTAATTAGATCTCAGAATGTTATGTAAGCCATATTTCCAAGTCTATAGGTCTACTTTTTTCTTTACACCACAGACAAATGGCCATATTTACTAAACAGTGCAAATTAGCGTGAGAGCGCTGATGGAAGTGGAAAGTTCTGTGCGTGATCTACTGACAACGTGCAAGTTAAAGAACATAGACGCAGCCGGATCATTTCCAGAATGACCAATGCAAACTACCAGTTAGCGTCTGGTTTAAGATGTAAATAATGGCGTCAACCTTAGTTAATCACTTTGCATTAGCCATTTAAATGGTCTCCTCCCAAAAAAAGTGTTGCATCTGAAAGGGAAACTCCTACAAATGCATATGCAATTATTATAAGGTCAGCTGCAAAAACAACTGTCCATGCCTTTTCAGTACGAAAAGTGTCTTTAGTAAATCCTGACAGTAGTGTTTTAACGCCAAAAGAGTGTTTGCGCTGCCGCAAACTGTTGGTAAATCTTACCCAAATGATCTATTCGGAAAACAAATAATGATAATGTTATAATAGATACTGGAAAATCTGATGACATCATCTACCAACTTATATCTTGCTAGGAAAGTGGTTTTGGATGGCAATCCACTCCCTGAGCAGAGCTACTACTTACTCATAGGGGAGGACAGCATGTGAGTCATTCTTATTTTTAAACACACACACACACACACACATTTATATGTGTTTATAATGTTACCAAAAATGTCTATTTCAAATAAATGCTGTTTTGAACTTTTTATTCATCAAAGAATCCTTCCATTCATCAAAAATTTATCACGGTTTCCACAAAAATATTACACAGCACAAATTTTTAATAATAATAAAATGTTTCTTGAGCACCATATATATTCAAATGATTTCTGAAGGATCATGTGACACTGAAGACTGGAATAATGATGCTGAAAATTCAGCTTTACCATCACAGGAATAAATTACATTTTAAAATAAAAAACAGTTATTTTGATAATATTTCACAATATTACAGTTTTTACTGTATTTTTCATTAAACAAATGCAGACTTGACTTCTTTCAAAACATTAAAAAAACCTGACCCCAAACCTTTGAATGGAAGTATATATACAGACAGTTATAAATACTATAACCTAATCATAACCCCTGTAAAGGTTGGTTTGCCTACAGTGGTTCATGCTACAGGATTGCCGAATGACTAAAGAAACGTTATCTGCAAGATTGTAGAAAACTGTACATTTCTTGTCTTTGCACCCACTGCTACTTATGCTAAAAATGGAAATAAGAGAGAGAGAGAGAGAGAGAGAGAGAGAGAGAGAGATGATTGCTTTAGAAAAGAAAAGAGAGAAAGAGCCAGTCTAGGAGGAGCGCCCAAGACTAGAGCTAGAGAAAGAGAAAAAGAAGAGAGAAAGCAACAGTTTGGGTTAGGGTTATTCTTTTTTTCCTTCTTTCACCATGTGACTAAAACCCAAATCAGAGACATTCAAACTGACCAATCAGAAGATTACAACTTCCCCCACCGTAAAGGTGTGACAATTCGATTTCCAAATGGCCCTTGGAGGGGGTTGGAACAGGAAAGCAAGTCTTTGTTCATTTTCAACCTTACACCCTAAAAGAACACTTACTGTATTTTTACAAATAAAGTTCTGTCAGATTTAGGTAACTTTTGGGTACAAAGTTGTCCCCGAAATATGGTTAAGTAGGTACACGTATACATTTGCTGCTTGCAGTATAGAACTTAAATGTATTATAATGTTATCAAAATGCATTATTTGTAATAACACTCAGCTCTTTTTAAATAATGTCTATGCTAGGCTGACAGACTTATCACTACGCAACAGTCATATAGGAGATGAAGGAGCTCGTCTGATTGGCTCGTCGCTTTCCACTGTATCCACTGCCAACAAAAAACTCCTGTCACTCAACCTGGCCTTTAATAGCATTGGTGATGCAGGTGCAAATCACATTGCTCAGGTGTGTAGAATTGAAGTCTGTTCGTCTGAAGGTGTGTGAAGACTGCATACACTTAAAATTGAGTGCTTATTATCCCCCATCCCTCTTTCTAAAGGGTCTGCGTCTCAACCGTTCCTTGCTATGTCTGTCCTTATCCCACAATCAAATAGGAGATGAAGGAGCAGCTCGTTTAGCTGAGGTACACATACAGTTTGAACTTCTATTAACAACTACATCTCATTTGCCTAACTTGAGACATGAGACTGTGAAACATGCATATTTCTATGAAACTCTTTCTCATTTCTTTCTTTAGGTGCTTGGCCCCTTTGCTCTGACTCATGAGGAGATAGTTGAGAGGAGGAAGCTGTTAATTAAAGCCGAACAATCGTTGATCCAGCCGTCTCTGGTTAGTCTCGCAGACTCACAGGAGCAGCCTCTTTCCGTCCGCAGCAGCTCTTCGCTGGATCGCCTCAACAAGACTGCAAAGAGCACCACCAAAAAGAAGGTAAAGCTTTTTTGGAAAGGCTCATGGCTTTGCCAACAACCTCCAGCGGCTAAATGAACGTTGCCGGGAATCCAACCAACATACATGAGCTATGCTAGCCACTATATTTCTGTATCCTATTGTCACCTTCATTGTTGTTTGCGACAGAGGCATGCCAAACACACACACACATGAAAAGAGTATGTCTCTTATGATTTAGATAAAATACAATGGTTTACAGTTGTTTAAGAATGTTTATGCGTAGGACAACCCTATAAAAGAGGAGAAACCAGCGCCAGCTCAGGTTGCCAAGAAAGAGGAGACAAAAGTGGCCAAGAAAGGTAATTAAACCTATTTGTTTGAGATTCAGAAGTGCACTTTATGGTTTACATGTAAAGTGAATATTTCAATTTCTTGTTTTTCACTCAGATGATAAAGTTCCCCGTAGTCAGGCTGGAAAGATAGGAGCCAAAGACAAGAATCTGCCAGTGCCTGAACAAGAGGTAAGAATTAGTTTAACAACTCATCCCATTATAAAAATGTATATGGGTGAATAAATATTTAAGGTACTGTGAGATACTTCATGAAATTATTATTGACCCATCATTATATGATCTGACATATATTGTTATCAATAATATAATCTGTCAAACATTTTGAACACATTTCAGCCAGAGAATACAGTGCTTTCATAATTATTAGGCAAGTCCATATTCTGATCACTTTTTTTTTCCAAGCATATTTTACCAATTCCAAACCACATCAATCTTAATACCTACTATTCATTTTGTATATAATCATTTATAAGTGATATGTAATTATTAACGATGGCTGGAAGTGAAAAACGCCTTATGTAGTTGTGCATAATTGTTAAGCATGTTTTCTTTTACATGTAAAATGGGCCAAATAAGACTTTTTTTTTTTTTTTTTGCTTTGGTACTATTTTCACAAGTAAGGTGTACATTTTCAAAACTCTCAGTGCTAATATCACAACAGATCATCAAAAGTGCACTTTATTCAAACATTTCATCATGTTTTTAATTGTGTTGGTACAATACTCAAAATCACAAAGTATCCTTTTCACTACACAAAATAAATGTTTCATCTATATAAATGTCTCTAAAAAGATGGCAATATTCGAAATCATTGTCCTTGTGGGGACATATATACTGTAGGTCGCCATGAGGAAAACAGCTTGTATATCATACTAAGTGATGTTTGTTGAATATGTCAACATACAGAAAGTTTTCTATGATGATTATATTTAGGGGTAAGAGATAGAATAGGCCTATACAGTTTGTACAGAATAAAAATCATTATGTCTATGTAATGGAAAGTCCCCATAAAACATGAAACACAACATTTGTGAACATAAAGCAGGATAGGGTACAAAGGAGAGGAAACAGGCAACGACTGTATAACATCAGATTGATCAGAGATGCATCAGAAGAAGGGAGACGGCATAAAATATAGTACATTACAGCATGTTGTGATACTGTAAACAGATTACCATTGTTAGAGACTGCCACATTACTGTAACTCACCCTTCATCTGTAAAGGTCAGCTATAGTATAGATTCAGTCATATGGCAGAGTGAAAACATTTACTGTATTGCCAACTCGGTTCTAGCACAGAACCTCATGGCAGTTTCATAGCCTCATCACACCTTTTGATAACACACTAGATAGATACTATATCACAAACATTATGGATTCAATTTCATAAGTTATGTAATGTAAGTGTATTTTCTAATGTGGCAGCTGTAGCCTGTATTACTGTAATTATTTCAGCAACAAGGGTGAATTGAAACATGTACAGTATCTTGTATTGTTTGCTGTTGAATTAATTGATTGTTAGTACTAAATTGAAAGAAGATCATACTGTTGTGTTTCTGTGATTAAACTAAATGTTCTCATTACATATTACAATAATCTTGTGTTTGAAACAATGATTTTGTAGACTAAAATATGTAGAACTGTAATGAAAGCATGAGATCAGGTTTTGAAAGAATGACCAGCTGTGTTACAAGTGTGATCAGTTTGGATTTTTGTACTAAGAGTTTTGAAAATGTACACCTTATGTTTGATGGTGTGTACTTTACTCTTAACACCTTTTACCTATTTATTTATTATTCTCAGGTAAGGTAAAGAAAGTCTAATCTGACCTAAACCATAAGCATTCAAAAGGTACTTACGATTTGGTCAGAAGACTCCTTTGTGGTATGTTCTCATTAAAAGTCTTCCAGCATCATAAATCTAAGTCTCAGTAGGCAGATTTTTTAATCAATTACATTTGCATTTCTTTTTATAATAAACAAAAATATAAAGGCAAATAAAACTTTGTCGTTTAAGTATAAAATACAATAATCACGTTTTGAATCAAAAGTGTAGTAAGCTCTGGGCTTCTTATCTTCTGCTTGGGGTTTCTTGTCCTCAGCTCTGGGCTTCTAGGCGTCGGGGGCACTGGTGTATCAGTATCCCAAGAGGCAATCAGTTCATCAGTCTTTTATACTCCTGTTGTTTACAACAGGTGTTAGGTTGACTCTCCTCCAAAGTTTCCCAGATCCTTCTCCAGGCAGGTGCAAGCGGTCCACCTCTTCATGTCCTTGAACTCCAGTAAACTCAACTAAGATGGCTGAGTTCATTTAAAGTTCTAGGAGTCCTCTAGTGCACACACATAATCGCACTTTTCTGCTCCTCTCAACATGGGTTGGCACAGTCACATATACATGACCAATTACTGTACATCTATGCCAAAACAACATCTTTTACAAACAAAATAAATAACAACATTGAATGCAATGCATTATATCCAATACATTGGCTAAATATGTGTAACAAAAAGGCATCTATAATAAACAAGGAGGCAGGTAATTGCATTTTCTTGATATTATACAACACTTACTTGTGACAATAGTACCAAAGCAAATAAAAAAAAAAACTGTAACTCACACTGAAAGTCAATAAATATTAAAAGCCCATGAGAAGGATGCAATACTATAGAAATCGCAAAGTAAAGGTGTGACCATTGGACAAGAAATGCTAAAAACAAAACAAAAAAAAAGGTTGAGAAGTGTAGTGATTTTACTTCCGCCTGCCCAGGGATGCCAATTATGTGGTTACTGGTACTCAGGTTACCTCTGACGTTGTGAGTTTTGGATCGCACGTTACTTAAGTTGTGGTTATGTATATCAGATGACCACTTTAGACCACAAAAGATGAGACTTTTACCTTGGCAGTATGAGAACACTCCCAACAGGGGGCTGTTCAATCATTTAGAATTAATGTAACCTGGAGGGAGTTGGTCAGCTGATTTATCTGAAAAATTAATGAGATATTGTTAAATTGTAGAGCCTCTTCTGAATTATCAACACAAGGAAGACACAAGTGTAATAAGATACATTTTATTAACAAAAGATAAACCAGAATAACTAACACAACTACTAAATGAAAACCATGAATGATAAAAGAATAAAATGCATGAGAGGCGTACAATACAAGTGATTAAGTTGAATGTGGCTTTGGAAGAGTTAGGTTATCTTTAAGATAAAAATTCTCTGAAACTAATAAGGTGAAGAACCTTATTATGCATCAAACAAATAAATGAAAGATTATTTGTTATTAACTAGCATCAGAGGTTTGGTAAAGGGATATTTACGTTCCACGTGGTCGAGTGAGCAGTCCGATGGCTGTGCTGGGTGACAGTGCAGTGGAGGAAGGAGCCGGTATCCGTTTCATCAACCTTGAACACAAAGATCTGTGAGATGCTGATCTCCAGGAGCACTAAAGGGTCCTAAAATCTGGAACACGCAGATTAGGCCCTGAAGTAGATGCAGAAGGTCCTTAACAATCTGGAACACGCAGACGAAGGAACTCTCTGGAGCTTAACCTTGTTGCAAATGTCCATTTGTCTTCTGCTTCTCTGGGACAGACACTCAGAACTTGGTCAATCTGCTTTTGTCTCTCTGGCATTGAGACTTGGAACGTGCTGCATCTGTTACTGTCTCGCTGGACAAAGACTCGTAAAGTTTGTTAATGTCTATTTCCTCACAGACTGGAGACTCAGAATGAGGTCATATCTGTTACTACCTCACAAGCTGTAGAATCAGAGCATGGAACCTTTTTCTGTCTCACCTTTGCATGCTGGAGACCCAGAACTTGTATCTGTTGCTGGCTTCCCTGTAAACGGGCTGTAGGCTCAGAGCAAGGAGTGTCTTTTGAAAGGGTACCTTTATCCCTTTCCGATGAGAAGGAGATTGCAAGTTGGTGCTTCTCGATTCCAGAGCTGTGATTGGCTGCTGACATCAGAGGGGACACACACAGTGTGGGGACACAACCCATCTTTCCCCTATGAAACTCATTTCCATAAAGCACACAGAAGTCTTTAAAGTGTCTTTAAAATGTCTATAAAGTTTTACCAATGCATTTCTCACTTTCCAAACCACCAACAGAATACATTTGGTAATATTCCAAACAAATAGAATCCAAAGAAGATGGAAAAAGATTGATCTGACATGCATTCATTAATTTGTACTGTGGTAGAGTTTCCCCTACGCACCTGACTTAAAGGGGGGGTGAAATGCTATTTCATGCATACTGAGTTTTTTACACTGTTAAAGAGTTGGATTCCCATGCTAAACATGGACAAAGTTTAAAAAAATAAAGTTGTACGTTTGATGGAGTATTTCTGTGGCAAAAATACTCCCGGTTTGTCACAAGTTTCGGAAAGCTTTTTTCAGGTATGGGCCTGTGTGACGTCAGATGGGGCGAAATTTCCTTATACGGGTCCTAAGGGCACTTCTCCCGGAAGGGCGCGCATGCACCCGTAGACCAGAGCGAGACAGCGAAAGCAGTACGCCCATCAAAGCGCTGTGCTCGGCTTTAGGGATGTAATTGCCGGATTTGCAGATCGTCTAATGCTTAAAGTGTAAGTTGCAGGTTAAATTTTTCACGAAGATAATGCAATGTGTTTATTAAACATAAAGATAAGAACCGCCCACCATTGTTTTTTTATACCAAAATGCTGATGTAATATGAAAAGTTGGCACTTTTAACAGTGGTTTTAACCGCTCCCGCTCCCTTCCACTAGATGGGGCGTGACGTCATATGAGGAACTCACATAGATATAAACACATATGTTTTATTCTTTTAATTAATTTAAAAGAGAGATCGATGTCCCCATCACTGTGTGTGTGTGTGGGCTATCAGCAGTGGAGAGTATGTGCTGCCGTGAGGTGAACGCGTTCTGGAGTTTAGTGGAACAGCTCGAGCTGCGACCGGCTGATCTGACGTGCCTGAACCCGTTTGTTTTGCGAATAGCTTATTCTCATTTCAGGCAGGATCACGGTCCCCTTGAAGTCAGCACACACGAGTATGTTTACAATTGAGTTATTTTATCCATAATTTTTTTTATCAAATAAAACATACAACCAACTTTTCTGTAGTTATGTAAGGCATCTATAGCTATGACTATGCCGGTAACTCTACTAGTGAGTTCCTCATAGATATAAACATATCTATGAGGAACTCACTAGTAGAGTTACCACACACTCTCCACTGCTGATAGCCCACACACACACACAGTGATGGGGACATCGATCTCTCTTTTTCTTTTCTGACAATAAACATCGCTAATTAAATCGTGAGAAATTGCTAAAGCGTGGATTGAGGAAGGGTATTACATAACGTTTGAGGCGTCGATGAGACTAGCGATTGGTGCTGTGCAGTGAGTGCATCTCTAACGTTACAGCTCTGATTTGGACTGACTTAGGCTACTGTAAGTAAATAATGTCTTCAGTCGCTGTCCCTCCTTGCTATTCTACACGACGGCAATATTTTGAAAAGACTTGCTTGTTCCGTTATATTATCCGGGTTAAGTTTGCACCTGGTTGCACTAGCTCTAACGTAGCTAACGTTACTCACCGGGACACCTGGCTAACCCTCCACTCATTCTCCTCACACCAAGCATTAATAACTCTTTGAGTGCCATATGGCTCCCCTCTCTCACGCCTGACCGGTTAAAAATTGTAGGGCTGTGGTCCATAAAGAATTTGATGGTTTCCCACATCCTCAGTCGTTCTCCAAATAGCCATAATACAGTAAGAATCTAGCAGAGTATGGGTTGCGAGTTCCTCTTGTGACGTCATCACCCAGTAACTGAAAAACACGCTACCGTTGAAGAAACCCCAATAAATGTTATTTTAACGCATTTTAAGACAGAAATAATTAAATATATACATATAGAGCACTTTAATTTACACATTAATTGGCTGTGGTGGTTAACCTGCAACTTACACTTTAAGGATGGAGCAGTCCCAACGATAAAGGTTCACGGTCGTGCGTTGGAACCACAGGCGGTGAGTAAAACTGCTTCAAATGTCTGTGTGTTGTTAGCTATCGGCGCGTAAGCACAGCAAGTAAACAGTGAACAGCGCTCGTGATTCTTTAGCTCCGCCCACACAGCACGCCTCCAGCCGCTTGTTTTTTTTTTCCGGAAAGACTCCGCACAGCCTATCTTTCTTCTATAAATATAATAAAACTATTTGGAGATATGAAGGATGCAATACTACTCTATAGGTACTCAAGATTAACATGAGATTGACTGAAACTGAGTGTTTCACCCCCCCCCCCCCTTAAGTTAAACCTGTGTCATCTCCTAATCGACGCCCCTAAACGTCTCCTGATCGACGTTCAATAATATTTATCCTCTGGGTGCAGGGCAGAAACTGCATTTGAACCAATCAGAAGTCCGTTCCTTCCCAGGCTTGGTACCAGAGGTGGTCTTCTTGCCCTCTAAGAGGTGTTTGGCTGTTGTCCTAGCGTCTTTATCTAATGCCGTTGGACAGTTAGTTTGTGTTAGTTGTGGTAGATTTTGTTTGTTTGTGGTAGATCGAACACGAATACAACAGTTTTTATAGAATAAGGGGTATGGCAAAAATGACATGAAACATTACATAATTTCCCTACAATTTGATTGGTTGTTCATAGACAAGCCCTCTTGTTACTAGGTAACCACAAGGTTTCATGTTTAGACATTTGTCTAGTTTCATTTCCCATATTTGTTTTTTTGCACTCACACAACCAAAGTAAAAGGGGAAACATACATTTAGCCAAAA
Source organism: Scardinius erythrophthalmus (assembly GCF_964197995.2). NCBI lineage: Eukaryota > Metazoa > Chordata > Actinopteri > Cypriniformes > Leuciscidae > Scardinius > Scardinius erythrophthalmus. Next base: position 14,524,801 of record NC_138230.1, read on the forward strand.
GCATATGAACGTTTTTCCTGCAACAAAAACAAATGTTAGTTATGATTAATTAAAAAAATCCATCAGATAGTCCACCAGGATCCAATCAAAATGTAGCAAAACATTGTCCACTGTTACAGACAGAGAGGGGCCTGGAATGTACTATTAACCACAGAAGAAAAGTTATTAACTGCAAAAGTCTTAAGATTCAATGTGAATAATTAGGTGTGGAACCATCAGGAACCCTTTAGTATCCAGTGCCACCAGAACTTCAACTTACTTAGAGTCTCCAGAAGTACAAGGTGTCAGGTTCTCAAAGACTTTGCTACGGTAAGGAATCCTGAAACGTGACCCCCACATAAGAATAACAAGCTGAAATGTTGAGAGTGACTTAAGGGACCAGCACCACTTCCTCTTGCACCACTGTTTGAAGAATTTTATATTTCTAGAATCTAGCAGTAAGTTTTGGGAGATTATCTCCTGTCCATCTCCTATCCTGAAAGGTCCAACTTGCTCTTTGTTAGTAGCAGCTCACACCATGACTCCCTCACCACGGCCACTAAAGTCATGAGTCACTCTCAACCAATATGTCCATAAAACATTTACTCACCCTCAAGTTGTTTTAAAGGGGTGGTTGAATGTGATTTCACTTTTTTAACTTTAGCTAGTATGTAATGTTGCTGTTTGAGCATAAACAACATCTGCAAAGTTACAACTCTCAAAGTTCAATACAAAGGGAGATATTTGCTTTTAAAGAAATCAATTTCTAAGGACTACAGCAAACGGCCAGTTGGGACTACAAGACATTCCTCCAGGGTTAGTGACATCACTAACCCCAACATTTACATTACCCCTCCTCTGGGAACACAATAAATAAACACATTTTATGTTGCTTTGGAAAAGAGTTGTTGTGGTAGTAGAGTGTCGTTGCCGCTATGCCGTCGAAACGCTGTTATTTTCACCCAGATTGCAGGTCCACTTTGTTCAGTCTTCCTAAGGACGGTTACAATTTATTTTTAACTCGGTCCCTCATAATTATAATCCAAATGTCGCTCTCTGTGCTGCACATTTTCCGGAGGAAAGCTTCCTCAATCTACGCGAGTTCAATGCAGGATTCGCAAACGGCTTGTCCTGAAAGATCGATCAGTTCCAACTTTAAAAAGCAGCGCAGCGAACTTGGAATGTTCGTGGTTGTTGTCGTTTGTGTGATCAGTGTAAATTATTCTTTGATTATAGCTTTTATGTATTGTTTATCTACTGGTTGTTTATCTACAGGCATGCTAAACATGTTTTTTTTTTTTTTGATTTGGCTACTGTTGTAAAGCCAATGTTTAGTGTTCGTATTGGATTAAAGGAGAACTCCGGTCAATTTTAACATTGAGCTAATTTTTTTGTACATTTGGAGTGCTGTCAATACAGAGAACAATGACAAAAATCGGTGTTGCCTACACCGAGTTATTCTATTTTTAAAATTTGCACCCTGTTGACTTCTATGGGGCAAGTACTAAACCTACTTTTAGCCTCCTAACATCCTTGATGTGTCATTACAAGTGCACAGAAAATGTGAGTGATTCCTTCAGAGTGAACACGAGTGAATCTGACTACAGTAGATGTGAAAGATACGTATAAAATGATGTTATTTAAGCCAGTGCAAATACCTGTTTACATCCTGTTTTTCGGTTGAAGTCCAAAGTAGTCGATTGCCGAGTTCACGCGCATAGGTTTAGTTACCAATGATCACGCGCATGAACTCGGCAATCGACTACTTTGGACTTCAACCGAAAAACAGGATGTAAACAGGTATTTGGGCTGGCTTAAATAACATCATTTTTATACATATCTTTCACACTCTGTATTGACAGCACTCCAAATGTACAAAAAAATGAGCTCAATGTTAAAATTGACCGGAGTTCTCCTTTAATAGTTCTGGCAACAGGCTTCACAGAACCCCGGAAATCATCCGGCCGTTTTTACAAGGAGGGACAGAGTAGTGTAGAATAATGGTTAAATATGTGAAAAATAATGCGAATTTTTAAAAACGAAGCATGAACATCAAGCCTTCAAAAAAAGGTGTTTTACCATCCCTATATATGAATTTCTTTCTTCTGCTGAACACAAAAGAAGATATTTTTGAAGAATGTCGGTAACCAGACAGTTGATGGTACCCATTGACTACTTTGTGATTATATATACGATTTTGAGCAAATTGGAGTCGACTTTTCTTGTGCTTTTGGGTCAGTAGTGGTGTACGTCTTGGAGTTCTGGCATGGAAACCGCATGCGGTTAGTATGCGCCTTACTGTGCAAGCTTGCTGCAGGTCTTTTGCAGTCATTTGAATGTTTTTCTGAACCTGCCTTCTCAGAAATCTGGTTGAAGCCGTTGATAGTGTAACCGTTCCTTTAACTTTGAACTTGCAAACTATGCTTTCAACTGTGTCTCTTGGAACATTTAGTGCCTTTGCTATCTTTTTGTATCCTGTTCCTTGTTTGTGAAGGGTGATGACATCTTCTCTTGACCTGACCATACTTTTGACTTAGCCATATTTCTAACATGCAATAAAATGTGACACTTAACAAACCTAGCCAGTTTAGGTATTTCATGTGTTCTAGCTCAAACACACCTGGTGCAACTAATGAAGCCCTTGATTAGTTGCATCAGGTGTGCTTGAGACAACACCTGTTTTGCAGATTAGTGCTGTTGTGAGGGATTCTATTCAGGGGATTGAATCATTTTGAGACTGCGGAAGTCACTAAAATATGCATTTTCAGTTGAATTTGGGGAAACCACTTGAAACATTTGTTGTGTTGAGCTATTTCAATTACTTTTGTTTGATTTGTTCATTGCAAACAGCTTAAAAGTCTGTAAATGTTGCCAATAAACCTGATTTGGAATGGGAGTTGAATTATTTTGTTCTCAACTGTATATATCACTTATAAATGGTTATACACAAGTTTAATGTGGTTTGGAATTGGTAAAATGTGCTTGAAAAAACTTTGATCAGAATATCAACATGCCTAATATTTATATCTCCATTCCATATTTGTCCAGGAAAAGATAATGAAATGTACTAAGATGTCAGAGAAAATAACTTCCTAAATGTTTAGGAAACCTCTTTGCTATAATAAGAGCTTTGAAAATTAAACATCCTTCACATTTAGCATGGTAACATTTGTATGTCAGACAGTGGAGGTGGTTGAGACGGTGATTCCTCTGTTGGATCCTGGAATTGTGCACACTGGAGGGAAAGTCATTCATCCAGGAAACACATGCCTTACTTCTCTGAATCTGTCGGGTGATTTCATTTCAGACTTGATTTTATTTCAGTATTAGAGTAAAACATACTAGTATGTTATGGCTGTAACATTTTCTTTTCTGATAATTCAGGAAATAAACTGACTGAGCAGTCACTCAAGCTGTTCCTCTCATCTTTGGAAGGCCAGGGTGAAGGTGGACTTCTGCGTCTTTCTCTCAATGTGAGTCTCATCACTCTTCCTAAACCTTTTTAAAACCTATGGTGTATCGTTATTATAAATGATGTAACAAATTAGCTCAAAGGGGAAATATTAATAATAATCCATAATTACCAATTATGATTAATTATTAATATTTGGGTCAGTTAATTGGATTAACTTTGAGGTAAGCTAAATTAATATTACAATTAATCAGTTCCAACGAACTCTTTGATTATTCATTTATCCTAAGAAAAGTGTATCTTTCATGGCCACCAAAAGATAATTATTTCTTAGCATGTACTGCACTTAGAGCATGTAACAAGATCAAGACCGTAAAAAGGGACTTTGTTGCAAGCAGAGGATCAGAAACCAAATACATAATTGTGCACAAGTTTTATTAACTAAATCACAAACATAACTGAACTAAACAAACATACATACATACATACATACATGCATAGGTAAAATGGTGAGTGTCATGGAACCGGAAGCAGGAAATAGAACTATGGAATAGATCTATTTAACTATGTAAAGAACCATCAGCTTATCATTTTCAGAGCACCTCATTAAATTGATACTTGCATGGTCGGTGCAGTGGATACAATTCTTGAAGTGGTTGAAAATAGAGTTTTTTGATGGGTCCGTGAGTGTCAAAAGTCACTGTACAAGTTGCAGTCGTTTTCTTCTCTGCTGGGTGGAGAAGATATGATGAACTTGCATGGTGGTTTCGATGCTGTTGTGGTTGAGAGAGAGAGATTCCTCTCTCTCTTGAGGGAGCACATAACTGTTGTGAGTCGAAGCCTGCTGCCCTGGCCTGTTGAGGGCACGCTGGACGGCACGGCATCCTGAGGTGCAGAGAAGGCCAGGAGTTGATTGGATTGCAAGACAAGGCAGTCTGACTCCCTTTGGCAAGGCAAGGCAAGGCAAGTTTATTTATATAGCACATTTCATACACAATGGCAATTCAAAGTGCTTTACATAGAAGAAATTAAAATAAGAAAAAGAAATAAGAAAATAGAAATTAGAAAAATAAAATAAAATACAGTACAGTACAAACAGTCGGACGAACAGCAGCACAGTGCTCATTCAGTAAATGCACAGCTAAACAGAAGTGTTTTGAGTCTGGATTTGAATGTGACTACAGTAGGAGCACGTCTGATCTCCTCTGGAAGCTGGTTCCAGCTGCGGCTGGCATAACAGCTAAAAGCGGACTCGCCATGCTTAGAGTAAACCCTTGGTATTTCTAGCTGATATGATCCTAATGATCTGAGTGATCTGTTGGGATTATATTCAGTGAGCATATCTGCAATGTATTGAGGTCCTAGGCCATTGAATGATTTATATACCAGTAATAATACTTTAAAATCAATCCTAAATTTAACTGGGAGCCAGTGTAAAAACCTGAGGACTGGTGTGATATGTTCATATTTTCTGGTTCTGCTCAGAATCCTGGCGGCAGCGTTCTGTATGAGCTGCAACTGTCTTATGGTCTTTTTAGGAAGGCCAGTGAGGAGGCCATTACAGTAATCCACCCTGCTGGTGATGAAAGCATGCACTAGTTTTTCTAAGTCTTGACTGGAAACAAAGCATCTAATTCTTGCAATATTTTTCAGATGATAGTATGCTGATTTAGTTATTGCTTTGACATGACTACTGAGTTTCCTTACTTGATGTTTAGTTGTTTGACCCCTAAAGTGAAGGTATGCGTTCACCTTGAGAACTTCATCTTTGTTTCCGAACGCAATGACTTCAGTTTTGTCTTTGTTTAACTGAAGAAAGTTTTGACACATCCAACTGTTGACTTCGTCAATGCATTGGCACAGGGAGTCAATGGGGCTGTAATCGTTAGGCGATAGGGCTAAGTAGAGCTTTGTGTCGTCTGCATAGCTGTGGTAAGCAATTTGGTTCTTTCTTGTTATTTGGCTCATTTACAGGTTGAACAGGAGTGGTGCAAGAATTGGTGGGACTCCACATGTCATGGATGTCCACTCAGACTTTTGGTCTCCTATACTCACATGATAACCACTCCCATCTAAGTATGACCTGAACCATTTTAGGACTATCCCAGAAAGCCCCACCCAGTTTTCCAGCCTGTCAAGAAGTATGTTGTGATCGACAGTGTCAAATGCAGCACTGAGGTCGAGTAGTACCAGCACTGATAATTTGCTTGAATCAGTATTTAAGCGAATATCGTTTATTATCTTTATGAGCGCTGTCTCTGTGCTGTGGTGCGGTCGGAAACCAGATTGAAAATTGTCAAAGGATCCATTCAAGCTCAAGAATTTGTTCAGCTGATTGAAGACAACTTTTTCAATGATTTTGCCTATGAAAGGAAGATTTGAGATCGGCCTATAGTTGCTTAATATGGTCTTATCCAGATTGCTCTTTTTCAGGAGGGGCTTGACAACTGCAGTTTTCAGGGAGTTTGGAAAACTCCCAGAGAGAAGTGAGGGGTTTACCACTTCTAGAAGATCTGCTTCTAAACTGTTTAACACACTTTTGAAAAAAGATGTGGGAAGTGTGTCAAGGGCGCAGGTTGTTGTTTTAAGGTGCTGTACGCTTTCTTCCAAAATTTTGCCATCAATTTCTTTGAAATCAGACATAGTAACTACTTTCTCAGGTGGTCTGATCTGTCTGACTATCTAGTTTGGGAGTATGAAAGCATGGCAGACGGTGCTCAGGCCTGTTGGGGCCCTTGTGAGGCCCTGTTGAGCCTGTGGCCACATTCTTTTACACCCATAAAACCAACTTATCTGATCGTGGCCATGGTAACGAGAAGACCCTCTTGCCCTGTTTTGTGGGGGATGGGGCCACAGATCCCAGAGTGAAGTGTGAAGATTTTTATGGTACATATACCAAATTGTGTGTGATTTGGTCTCAGTCGTTACATGACACAGAGCAAACTGCATTTAAAATACAATAATAACATTCAACCAAAAAAGAATTACATTTTAGTTTTATAATATGACATCCCATTCATGTTTGGTCACATACTGTCAAGGCTCCATTGTGAGTTCATTTTAGACTGGGAAATACATATAATAAATTTTTTTTGAAAATATTGTACATCAAATGTTGTCATTTTTAATGCACATTTTGTCAAATCAATTACTCAAAAGTGTTTTGTGAAACACTAATACCTTTTCAGTTGTTTTCAGATACTGAAAATGGATTTGAATGTGTTTTTAATAATTTTGCTAAAAATAATTTACCTAAATAGGACAAATTCAGTTATAAAGGACGGCACACTAAAAAAGGCAAAGGTCAGATGTAGAAAACTAATTTTGGAAAATGATTTTAGACTTAAATATATGTAAAATATAAAGTCATTATTTTTTCTATAGCTGTGATTTCATAATAAGTCCCATAATTGGATAGAGCTTTTTTAATTTCAGCTATGTTTTTCAGAGAAATCAATTTCCATCCGATTGTGACATCTTCCTGAAGATACAGGAAATTATGGCTCTCAAGGACCCTCTGAACAAAAACAACACTGGTCAGGTGGAGGATGAACATGGTGAACTAAAGACCACCATTACAGCTTAACAATGTAAATGACAAGGAAATAAACGTTAACATGAGAATATAGCATATCAATATCTCATGGTTCCATAATTTTAAACTTTCTAAGTCTTCTAATTTTCTTCAGAAATCTTGGTTAAATTGTAATTTTTATACACACTGACACAGACCGTAAAGAGCTCTAGACAAAGTGTTAAATATTACTTTGTTTATCATTTTGGTCACTACATGTTATTTCTTTGTTTTGATAACTTTTCTAGCATTCTAAAATGTGGAAAATATTTAAAGGCGTACAGAAAAACAGTTTTGAACATTTTGCTCTGTATTTTTTTTCTGCTATATTTCAGCACATTTTAGCTGAATATTTATTTATGCAATTGTCATTGTGTCATATGCTACATGTTTATGAAAATAAAGCAAGTCCACATAATAAGTGTTACTCTATTTTTCATTCATTTGGAGAACTGCATACTTTGCACACTAACAAAACCACTGTGATTGGTCACATCGCTGAGATGGCACGTGACAATGCAGCGCCCATGAGTGAACTTGACGAACATATGATAATCTATAAAAGACAATTTGATAGAAAGCACACGACGCAGCTTTAAACAACACTAATGATAATTTAGACCAACCACAATCAATAAATTACGTCCAACTACCTCCGTTAAATATATTTTGGTCTTCATTTTGTTTGAAGTGATTGATGGTTTGTGGGCGTGGCTGATCCTCCCGCGTCAACGTGCACTGGTCCAATCAGAATGTCTCTTGTAGATTCTACATCCGTTACCACACAGGCACACGACAGACTGGGTAACGTGATATTGTTACTTTCCATGTGTTTTTAGTTCTTTTATTGTGCACTTTTTAGTGTTTCGTGTAATTTCGGAGGCTGTAGGATATCCATAAAGACACGTCCTTGCAACAGTGGCAGACTTTGTGCATTAACGACTAGCGGAATATAGTTTACGCCATAAACAAGTGTCCTCAGGATTCAAAAATACCGCAGCAGCGAGTTGGGAAAACTAGACAGTATGTATTTCACCTTATGAAATTACCTTACTTTATGTAATTGTCATATTGCCATAGCAAAGAGTAGCAACATTTGGTTTTATTAGGCCTTACATTTGCTGAATATAAAAGGAAGGACGCTATTGAAGTTTGTGTTTTATATCCTCTTTGTAGTTCTTAATCTATCAATCATGCTGTATAAACTGTCAATAAAGAGTGCTGGACATTTGCATTTTTTGATTCTCGTTATATGCCGTTACAAGAGTTTCTGATGACTCCTGGAAGCCATTTATTATGTACACATATTGTACAAATACTTCAATAACAAAGAGGAGAATTTAGCCTTATTGCCAAGTTTATCAAAATCACAATACAACATGCAGCACTAATGTCATACGTTAAACAGTGTATAAAAATAGTACAAAATGTTTGTCTTTTTTCATTATATTGCTCCAACAGCAAAGCCATGAGTAGCGGAAGAGATGAGAACCTCCTGAGGATGACGAAGGACGACCTGCAGCGCTGGATCCAGGAAGAGGTGGACCGAAACCCTCATCTGATGCAGAGACGTGAACAGCTGACACAGGTGGAGGAGTGGGTGAAGCTGAAGGAGAGAGACTCAACCTACACCCGCCTTCTGTACAGCAATGCCTCAGAGTAAGTTGTGTTTTTCAGTGACTAATGCCAATATCTTAAAGTCTGGGTGACCATTTGACTGTGTTTATATCAGATCCGTCCTTGAGTGCGAGTCGGTGATGAAGGGTCTTTATGGAATGCTGGGATTGGAGTACAAAGATGAGGACTCGGAAGAGGAAGGAGGAGGAGGAGGAGGAGGAGGAGAACCACGACCACAGGACGTCATTCATATCACAGATGATGATGAGGAGGATAGACAGGAAATTAGTGTCTGTAATGGAGATGATGATGATGATCTTGTTGTCATTGATCTGGGAGGTAAGAGACAAATATTGTAATGGAAAGTGCTTGAAATAATAATACTTTTAAATTATGGCATTGTAATTAAAAATCTAATACCATTTTGGGCTCATGACTTTGGTTATTCTTTTGCAGCCACCAAAGAATCCTTGGAACCGATGGTGAGTATGTTAACTTAAAAAAAAATGGTGTTAGACATGTTTTTTTTTATTTTGCGCTTATCATTTTTCATTGTCTTTTTTTTCTGTTCATTTTGCTCTTTTCATTGTTTTTATACATTTTTCATTGATTATTCCATTTTATGATTTACTTTTCTTTCTTTCAGCTTGAAAAGGTTACTATGGCCATTCAGAAGTCATCCAAACTTGTTCAGGACTTAGTCCAGATGGTGAACAAAACCTCCGCAAGCACTGCACCACCAACGTCATCATCATCCGACAACACCAACAGACCCTCATCAACCTCGACCCCCGAGAACAGCCGTTCTGAATCTGTCACACCAAAACTGGAAAGAACGGACAACTCGATTGCAATAGTTAAGACCGAATCTCTTTTGAAAGTACCTGAAATGTCCTCACTTCTCTGCAAATCAGAAGAAATCAAATCTATTGCTGGGCATAACTCAGATTCTAGACCAATTAAGACTGAACCTGAAATGACTGCAATAACAGCTTGTGAAATTAACATTTCAAAACAACACGAAACCGCTCCTAGTCAAAACTGTACATCCATAATCAAGACAGAACCTCAATTGACAGCAGTGACTCCTTCAGAAATGTCTTTGATTCCAAGCAAACAACCAGAAACTATTATCAGTGCTAATTCTGGATCAATTGTAAAAATAAAATCTGAGCCTCAGTTGACAGTAGTACAGTCAGAAATGTCTTCGCCTCCTAGCAATTCAAAACTATCCAAAATGCATTCCAGTGATAATTCGAAATCCATTGCAGAAATGAAGACTGAACCTCAGCTGACAGCATTAAGTCCTGAAAAACATTTGCTTGAAAGCGATTCAGAACAGTCCGAGTGTTTCAATTCAGATCGCAGTGCAACATTTAAAACTGATCTTAAATTATCAGCAAGGACTTCTCCTGAAATCCCTTCACTTTCAGGTGATTCAAAACAATTGAAAGCTAGTGCCTGTCATAATTCACCATCCGTAGCATCAAATGAGTCTGATCCTCAAGTGACACCAGTGACCCCTTCAGAAGTGTCTTCTCCTTTAAGCAGTACAGAACAAATGGACACTTTTGACAGTGATGATACAGCATTAATTGAAAAAAACCAGACTGAGCCTGAGTCGACCTCAGCGACTTCTGCTAAAGTGTCACCGTTGCCGAGGAATTCAGAAGAACCTGAGAATATTGCCAGTTGTGATACAGTTTTCTTTGAAATAAACCAGACTGAGCCTGAGTCAACCACAGAGATTTCTCCTGAATCCCTCGGCAACGATGGCACTTCAGAAGAACCTGAGAATATTGCCAGTTGTGATTCCACGGACAAGGCGGAAAAGCCAACAACAAGGAGCAAATCTGCTAAATATTCTGTGCCCCTGACAAGTCCATCAGCCAATCTGCGATCAAAAAATTCTACGTCCCTGGCCAGCACTTCCAGCCTGCAAAACGAAACGAGTCCACCATCATCACCTGGAGATAGTTTTGAGGAACCGTCTGATACAGAGGACCCAGATTACCTGCCGCCTACTAGCCCTATACCCAGTGATGATCCCCCTGAATCCCCCCACAGTGATGTTTCTTTGGAACCTTCCAAAGCTTCAAAAAGTACGCTTTTTAATTTTTTTTTTTTTTTACAGTTTATACCTTGGTATATTAACTTAAGCATTGCATATTGTGTTACAGATGTACCTAGTCTGTTATGAATAATCTTACATTTTGATTTCTATCCATTTTAGTTCAAAATATTTTAGTTGGGGTCAGTGGGTTTTGTTTTATTTATTCAGCAAAGATTCAAACAGGAAAGATGAAAAAAAATTATATTATAATAACATGGTTAATATGTTTAGAACATTGTGGGGTTGAATGTCCAGTAAAAAATAAGTGTGTATAAAATTACATGATTTTCGTTACCGCTCCCATCCATCCATCCATCCATCCAGTCAGTAACAGTATTTTTCCTCTGTCACTGTTCTTCTTAGGTTCCAAGCCCTCATCTAAAGATTTCTCTGTGATTTCTAAAGCACATACAACTCCAGAGATAAAAATCAAGGTCAACTCAGAAGTTTTGGGGAAAAGGAAACCCGACTTGTCTCAAGGAACAGTACAAGAGGTCCAAACAACGGGTAAGAATGATCTATTCTGTCTTTCCCAAAAAAAAGCATTTTTTTCTTATTCATTGTGGTATTCATTGGTTATAAATGACATTCTCTGACCCGTCTCATCTTTTTTTTTTTTTTTTTTTTTTTTTTCAGTTTCTACCTTGGTATATTAACTTAAGCATTGCATATTGTGTTACAGATGAACCTAGTCTGTTATGAATAATCTTACATTTTGATTTCTATCATCCATTTTAGTTAAAAATATTTTAGTTAGAGTCAGTGAGTTTTATTTAATCAGCAAAGATTCATACAGCAAAGATGAAAAAAATGACATTATAACATGGTTAATATGTTTAGAACATTGTGGGGTTGAATGTCCAGTACAAATAAGTAAATAAGTGTGTATAAAATGACATGGTTTTCATTACCGTTTCCATCCATCCATCCATCCATCCAGTCAGTAACAGTATTTTTCCTCTGTCACTGTTCTTCTTAGGTTCCAAACCCTCATCTAAAGATTTCTCTGTGATTTCTAAAGCACATACAATTCCAGAGATGAAACTCAAGGTCAACTCGGAAGTTTTGGGGAAAAGGAAACCCGACTTGTGGTGTCAAGGAACAGTACAAGAAGTCCAAACAACGGGTAAGAATGATCTATTCTGTATCTTTCCAAAAAAAACAAGCATTTTTTCTTATTCATTGTGGTATTCATTGGTTATAAATGACATTCTCTGACCTGTCTCTTTTTTTTTTTTCTAGAGAAGGAACTCAAATATAAGGTGGAGTTTAAGCATGGTAAACAGATTCTGCTGTCTGCTCATCATGTGGCCCCTGCAACGCGTCCTGTGCTGAAGGATTTGTTTGTTGGCTGTCGTGTTGTGGCAAGCTATAAAAATGATAAAGGAAAGGTCTTGTTTAATGCTGGCGTGCTAGTTGAGCTTCCTGAGCGCAAGAATCGCATGAGGTGAATTTATGACTGCAGTATAAATATAGATAGTATTTGTTTCTCAAACAAATTCTGGATGTGAAAATTTTCTTTAGAGATATCTCTAAAGTTTTGCTAAATGTGTCTGTCAGGTTCTTGGTGTTTTATGATGATGGCCTGGCAGCGTATCTGGCACTGCCAGACTTTCATGTTGTCTGCAAACAAAGTAAGAGATTCTCTTTCATAATCCATTTCAGTCTTAGTTTAATAAATCCCCTGAAAACGCTTGACTTCTAAAAGTGTTTTTTTTATCGTTTGTGTTTCTTTGCAGCGAAAAAGGTGTGGAGGGAAATCGAGGATGAGGAATGTCGGGCTCAGGTGAAGGAATATATGCGTGTCTTTCCCAACCCCATTGCTGTGGTGCTTCGCATAGGGCAAGACACCAAGGCGGTGCGAAATGGCATGTTTGAGACCTGCACAGTGCTTCAGTTGGATGGCAGCCTGATCCAGGTCTGCTACAAGGTGAAGTCCATTGTGGTCTGCTAGTTTTATTCTGTGAACCTGATTCTAACCTTTCAATTGAATCTTATAATTTAGTGACTTTATACAAAGGTACATGAAAGTCAGTGGATACTTCCTGAGAATGTCACAGCATATTTCATATTATAAACTCACTTGACAAGCCCCATTTAAGGACATTCTGATCTTGAATGCTGGATTTTGATGTTGATAAATGTGTCGTTGTTGTTATTTTTTCAGAAAGACAAGCAAAAAGAGTGGATTTATAAAGGCTCAGACAAGTTGGAACACATTGTAAATATCAAGAAACGTCTTGGTAAAGACAAACCAGAACAAACCTCTACCTCTCCACAGAGAACAGAACAATCACCACCAGAACAACAGAAAACTCAACAACCTGATAAAACCGGTAGTTTTTTTGTGTTTGGTATTCATTCACTTTTCCTGTCTCTTGTATGAACATTTACAACTAGACTAGGGCTGGGTATCGATTCAGATATTACAATTCGATTCAATTACAATAAGCAAGCTCTCAATTTGATTCGATTTCGATTCGACTCAATGAATATATATTTAATTCAAATCCTATATATATATATATATATATATATATATATATATATATATATATATATATATAAAGTGAACATAAGTTTACAAGTGGTTAATTAATAAAATAAATTAAGAGCTAAAAACCTGTATATTAAACTCTTTTTATTTTAGGTACACTTGGGTACATTAAAACAGAATCATATTTACCTGTGCCCTTCCTGTCTAACATATGCAGAAATTGAATAAAGTTATCAAACAGTCTGCGCTGCATTCATTATAAATTATATATAGACTAATCCTTATTAAAGTTACAAAAGTTCTTTAGTCAAGAGCAGTGAGTGTTTTTCTCTGTACCCTTTGTTCTTTGATTAACTTTAATGACAGAGATAATTAGTGGCTACTGTGTACTGTCCCTTTAAGACCAGCCGCTGCTGACAGAGACACAGATCTCACGCGCTTCATTCTCTCTTATGATGAACTCTTCACGTCCATCATAAGACTGCTCTTATGTTATGAAGATACTCGATAAAAAGACATTTTGGCATGTGTGTATGTTATTATTCGTTCAAGCGCGAAAGAGAACTGTATTCTGGGCTGTCTTGTGCGCACACATGATATCAGGGCGAGTCTTTCTGTGTGTCACAGTAAGGACATTCACAGGCAGCGAGCTCTTTTTTTGTCTTGTCACGCATTAATGGTTTAAAAACATTTGCCTGAATAAGAGCGGGATTATGTAACATCGCGATTGCGATATGATTAATCGTGCAGCACTAGTAGAGGTTATTTTATGTTTAAGATAAAACAAACATAAAATCTCACAGCATTAATTATACAATGGAGTTTGCAAGCCTATGAATAGTGGAGGAAAACTAATACTGGCTTTTGGGTAATAGATAAATAAATATGGAAAAAAATAGTTTTGTGGCGTTTGAGAATCGATTTTGAATCGACCACATTTAAAAAAAAAGATTAATCGAAAAAAAAAAAGTGTCCGTATTCTGTAATATAGTATATTGCAATTATTATTGTGCATGGTAGGGTTATCTTGGGCACTTCAAAAAGCAGTGACTAGCTCTGCATTCATTATAATCTGAATTCAATTTTCCAACAACCGGTTCAATTTTACAATACAGTATGGCGTATAAATACTCGGTCCGGTTTTTGCTTTGGTCTGAACAAGAACGACAGACAGGCTGACTGAAAATATAGATCCACTGTCTGTCAGCAGGTGAAGCTTATGGAGAAGAGAAAAACAGTGGTTACCCCTGTACACAAAGCAGCGCTGCTCAACTTTCTGTTTCTAACACTCATTTGTCTCAGAACGTTTGAACTATTTTCAAACAGCCATTCAGATTTTTGTATTCAATGTGGTGTTAATCAAATGACATCAAATACATAAATACTTAGACTTAATATTTTATTTTCAAACATTTGTTTACACATACTTTTAAACATGCCAGCCCAGAAAATATATCTACATATTGTTCTGATTATAGTTGTATTCTTTTGTGAAATTGGTTTACTTCATAAATTGTGTATTATTTTATTGTATTAGTATTTATTGTTTTAGTATTTATCTCTAATTCCGTTTCTTGTTTAGCAGGAAATGGCGTGCCTCAGCACAACAAACCTTCCTCCTCGACAAAAGTGGCCTCACCGACAATTACTTCAACGACTGTTAACTCAGCATCTGACACTCCTGCACGCGTGACCCGACAATCTGATACCACAGTCACCAAAACACCATCTATCTCCCCTCAAAATATCATGTCGGCAGCTTTCCAGCCGAAGGTCGTCATCCAGAAGCTATCTAGGCTCTCGCCCATCTTACCAGCTGTGTCGAAGGGTAGTATGCGAACAGCAAAATCTGCTATGGCAATCAGTACCTCACATTTAAGGTGAGTAATGGGCTTGTAGTAGTTAAATATGGGATGGTATGGAATACTAACCACCAACCACCTCACACTATATTCCAGAAGTGCAAAACGACACGCCCCTGATGAGGAAGAAGAGTATGTTTCTGAGGAAGGGGAGCATGTTTCAGAGCAAGACCAGTACAAGTCCAAGTCCATATACTTGTATCATCGCTGTTGTCCAGCATGTCTGGATGGGGTAAGACCATCTCAGGTCGACATGCATCATGGTCAAAATCCGCTTCTCATCCCACTGCTTTTTAAGTTTCGGCGAATGACTGCTCGGAGGCGCATCGATGGAAAGGTGGGTGGTGTTTGAGAAAGTTGATCCATTTGGCATTCAGCTACATTGAATGTACGCTACCATTCAAAAGTTTGGGTCGGTAAGATTTTTTTTTTATGCTTTTGAAAGAAGTGTCTTATGCTGGCTGCATTTCTTTTAAATAAAAAATATAGGAATATTGGGAAATATTACAATTCAAAATAAATGTTTTCTATTGTCAAATATTGTCAAATATTTTCAGCATCATTAGAACTAGAAAAGAATTTTCAGCATCATTACTCAAGTCTTCAGCGTCACATGATCCTTCACAAATCATTCTAATTTGCTGACTTTCTGTTCAAGAAACATTTTTGATGATTATCAATGTTGAAAAAAGTTGTGCTGCTTCATATTTTGTGAAAACCATGATACTTTTTCCAGGATTCTTTGATGAATAGAAAGTTCAAAAGAGCAGCGTTTATTTGAAATAGAAATGTTTTGTAACAAAAATGTCTTTACTATCATTTGATCAATTAAACTTCATTCTTGTTGGAAAAAAAAAGTATTCACTTCTTTAAAAATCATACTGACCCCAAACTTTTGAAAGGAGGTGTTTCTCTGTATGTCAGCTGCACATTCATTTTATTATCGTAATGTCTCCTCTTCGCTCTCTTTAGGTGTTTTTCCACATTTTCTATCGTTCTCCTTGTGGGAGGAGCCTGTGTGACATGCAGGAAGTGCAAGAATACTTGATTGAAACACGTTGTGACTTCCTCTTCCTGGAAATGTTCTGTATGGACCCGTTTGTGCTTGTGAATCGCGCCCGACCCCCTTCCACATCAACCGGCCAGCCTCACCTCTACCTGCCGGACATCTCAGTGGGTAGGGAGGTGTTGCCAGTGCCCTGTATTAATGAAGTGGACAATACTCTTGCTCCTAATGTCACTTACACAAAAGACAGAATTCCAGCTCCAGGTGTTTCCGTTAATACAAGCTTGGACTTCTTGATCGGCTGTGACTGCACAGATGGCTGTCGGGACAGGTACTTAACTAAATAAATAAGTTTGAATTTTAAATTATGGATATCATTATTAAACACATTTTATTTCTATGTGTTACAGGTCAAAGTGTGCATGTCACCAGCTGACCATTGAGGCCACGTCCTTATGCAGTGGCGGTCCAGTAGATGTTAGTGCTGGATACACACATAAAAGGTTGCCAACAAGCTTGCCAACAGGGTAAGAAACAACCTCTGACTGATTCTTGATTATAACGGAATTGCCTCACCAAAATCAGATGTATTGCATCATAGTTACAGTGTTCATTTTATTGAGAAAAAAAAAAATAATAATCATGATCTGCTCCAGATCAGTGCATAACTAGATACACTATCATTCAAAAGTTTGTGGTCAGTAAGATTTTGTTTAAATGTTTTTGAATGAAGCTTCCTAGGCTCACCCAGATTGCATTTATATGATCTAAAATCAAAGTACTATTGTGCAATATTATTACAATTTAAAGTAGCGTTTTTTATTTTATTTTAATAATATATTATAAAATGCTGTGTAGTTTTTCCTGTGATGGCAAAGCTGCATTTTCAGCATCATTTCTCCAGTCTTTAGTGTCACATTATCCTTCAGAAATCATTCTAATATGCTGATTTGCTGCTCAAGAAGTATTATGTTGAAAAGTTGTAAATAGAAAAAATACAAAAATCTGCATTTATTTGAAATGGAAATCTTTTGTTACATTATAAATGTTTTACTGACACTATTAATCAAATGAATGCATTTTTGCTGAAAAAATAAATAAAATCCTACCTCAGCTTTTGAATGGTAGTGTATAATTTTCTCACCTCAAAAATGACCAATGTTGGGGAAAGTTACTTTTAAAAGTAATGCATTACAATATTGCGTTACTCCCTAAAAAAAGTAATTAAATACGTTACGTAGTTACTTTTAATGGAAAGTTATGTTATTTTTGTGTTACTTTTTCTCACCTGGGCTAGATTGCCTGTTTGATTTTTAATAATAAATAAACAAAATTTCTAATCTTTCACACCAAAAGTGAAATGAATAAGCCTTCTGCTGGATTGCAGAAGAATAGGTCGCAGTAGAAGTAAGTTCAACACTCTCATTTTAGCAATAAAAACAAGTCTTTTTTTTCTTATTAGTATGGTTTAATTGGATCATCAAAGGTCACCAGCAAATACATTGGATAGACATTAAATATATTAGTGTTAACATTTAATTATTGTAGGTTTGTGTAATATTCTGAGTTTGCATTTCACTGTTTTTATTCATTTTGAGGAATACTGAATCTGTTTTTGTACGAGTGCTGTATGAGTAAACGCCTGCTCACATTTAGTTTAGAACTACAATAACCATCATGTTCACACAGCACACAATTTGCATTGCATTTATTCCCGATTTCTCTTAACGTGGGAACAGAGGTGTCAGTCAATACATGGGAAAACAACGTAACTTGCATTGCTTATTTGAAAAAGTAAAAGGTAATGGGCTACTTTACTCATTACTTGAAAAAGTCTGATTACGTAACTCCTGTTTATATGTAATGCATGACAATCCAACACTGAATATGACATTGCACTTCAACACCCTCGCTCCTCTCTCACTCTCTTTCCATCTCTGTAGGGTGTACGAGTGTAACCCGCTGTGCCGCTGTGACCCGAGAATGTGCAGCAACAGGCTGGTTCAGCACGGTCTGCAGCTGCGGCTGGAGCTCGTCATGACACAGCACAAGGGATGGGGCATCCGCTGCAGAGATGATGTGGCCAAGGGCACATTCGTCTGCGTTTTCACTGGTAAGCAATCATGCATTTGAACCGAAAACCTTTTAGACCCAAACGTTATTCCTTACCATCTCCTATCACCTCATAGGTAAAATAGTGAACGAAGACAAAGTGAATGAAGATGACACTGTGTCCGGCAATGACTATTTGGCCAACCTTGACTTCATTGAGGGAGTGGAGAAACTGAAAGAGGGTTATGAGAGCGAGGCGTTCTGCTCGGACACAGAGGTGGAAAGCAACAAGAGGACCTTAACCATGAAAACAGGGCCGTTGCGGAAAAAAACACTCTACCAAGAAGACTCTAGCAGTGGCGAAGGTGTGTTGTGTGTGTACATTTTCACCATATAACCAAGCAAATGTGTGTCGTTTTACTTGTATGTGTAACAGAATTTCTTTTTCTCCTTTTTCATAGAAAGAGAAGAACCTATGGAGCTGGTCACAGAACAAGAGCAAATGGAAGGTAAGATGCAGTGTGATGTGAGTGTTATTTATATACCGTTATTGTTTTTATTAATATTTTAAATGAGCATTTTTTTTTTTTATAGGTTCAGTTTTCATTTAAATGTTTAGCAATATTTTTTACGATTTAGGTTTGATTTATAATTCAAGTATTTCAGTTACTTTTTAGTTGTATTTATTTCCAGTTATTCGTTTTAGTGCTTGAACTTATTTTAGAAAGTTTTCAAATTTTCGTTTAGGTAATTTTTTGTCTAATATTTTTTTAATTTATATTGGTTTAGTTAATAATAATAATCCTAGTTAGATGGAGAGTAAATCATGACTTTAATCATCCCATTTTGTATAATTTGCTGGTGATGGGGAAAGTAAATATTAGTCACTTATGAGAGAGTATGAAAGTTTAGGGCATACTATAGATGTACCTCATAAAATCTTTATCATAAAGTCATAAAGTGTTAAGACTGGCTCGTTGTTTCAAAGTGTTTGATGTGAGTGTTGACATGACCTTAAAACCTGCATGTAGTTTTTAATTTATGCATTCGACAAAGACTTTTTTCTCCAATTCAAGTTGCATTCAAGTTGTACATTTTATAAGT
Organism: Scardinius erythrophthalmus; assembly: GCF_964197995.2. Classification (NCBI taxonomy): domain Eukaryota; kingdom Metazoa; phylum Chordata; class Actinopteri; order Cypriniformes; family Leuciscidae; genus Scardinius; species Scardinius erythrophthalmus. The sequence goes on from NC_138230.1 coordinate 14,544,017, forward strand.
TCATGAATTCCCTTGGATTTTCCCCTATAATTTTATTAATACATTGTTCGACAACATTTAAATGCTTGTGTAGTTGCTTTAGCTTTATCTTTGATATAAAACAGACTAATCCTAAATCCAGTTTTGGAAATTTGCAAATTGGGATGCAGCCATGAACAATAAGGTGTATAGGTTGAAATCTAGCAACTTTTTTTTGCATCATTCATGTTGTTCTATTATGTAGCAAACTTGCCTGATGTTTTTCTTGGCCTGTCTTCTTTACCGGTTCAGTCTGTGAGTCCTTAGGCGCGACAATACTATCCCATAAGCCACATGAAGCATCTAAAGATGCTCAGAAGAAAGTGACCAAACAAAGAGAGGACGGTCAGTTTTTATTCTCTTGAAGAATCACTTTTCATAATTTTATACTTTTAGCGTTTCATTGAATTTGCCGAGTCTGTAATTTGTGTTTCTAGGTCAAGAGGCCTCAGGTCCAAAGCGTTGCTTTGCCATAAAGTCCTGCCAGAGAAGAGTAAAACCATTAGAAGCCACTGACACACAAAATGAGAAAACGAGGACAGCTCTGTCTGCCAACAACACCCGCAGACTGTTCAATGGCGAGGAGAGCTGTTACATTATTGACGCGAGGCAAGAGGGCAACCTCGGCCGCTACATCAATGTAAGCTAAACCTAAACCTTTTGTGATTGTAAATGTGCCAACAATAATATGAATTTGTAAAAATTATGCACTTTTGTATTTTTGTTTTACCATTATTCCTGCCTCTCTCAACAGCATAGCTGCAGTCCAAATTTGTTTGTCCAGAACGTCTTTGTGGACACTCATGACCTCCGGTTCCCATGGGTGGCGTTCTTTGCCAGCAAGTCAGTTCCTTGATTCATAACAGCTTATCTATTGAATTGTGTTGATATACTTCAAAATGAGTAATGTTTACCCACGTTTTGATTGGGAATTCTGATTATGGATTTCATAAGTGTTTTCTAATGCGTGATTATAAATCAACTAAATTCTTATGGGCCATTCACACAGAGTGTTTTTTCTGTTCAACTGCACAAATTTTCAATTTCAATTTTTTTTATTTGATATCATTGCTTTTCTGTGTAACGCTAGACGGATGTGTTTTTGCAGTTAAAAACGTTTTGCAGTTACAACGCATCCGTAAACTAGGAAAAAGTAAAACAGTGGAATGGTAAAATGCATTCAGTGTGAACAGTCCGGACTCTTAGCCATATTTGAATTGCCTTGTAGACAGAATCTTAATGTGTTTGTATGCGTTTTTTCCTGTCTCCTGTGTTTACCAGGCGCATCAAGGCAGGTACGGAGTTGACGTGGGATTATAACTATGAGGTGGGCAGTGTGGAGGGGAAGGTTCTGCTCTGCTGCTGTGGCTCATTGCGGTGCACTGGAAGACTGCTCTGATCTGACACTTTTAACATAAAACACTAAAGCTGTCATTGTGTTGTTGACTTTCATCAACATGTCTGTAACGTAGGTGTGTCGCTGTCCTGGAAGAACATTCCATAAATGTGACCCACTGAATATAAAAAGTGTAATACAATGTTTTTATTGTTTTTAACCTCTACAAAAAATGTGAATAGTTATGTATTTGTGTGTAAATAAAATTTGCAAGTATCAAAAACGGCTTTAATTGTAAGATTTGTCGTGTATGTTGTTTTTTCAGTCAGATATGCAAGTATGCATTGGAAAATAAAGCTGAATATGAACAATACCATCAAAATAAGCTAGTGTAAAGTAAATCTATCAGTAAACCTATAAGATAACTGGCTCTATAAAATAATTAACTACTGTAGATTCCTTCCATAGATATATATTTTTTCTTTTTGTGAAGACACTAGTGGCTATTGAAGTAGCTATGCTTACCGTAGTATCAACCAAAATTAATACAATTTAGTCTCCTTCAAATACAAGAAACTTTTTAACGTTTTATATATTTTTTTCTCTTTGTGAAGACGCTGGTGGCTGTGTCGTAACTATGGGTAAATAAACTTTGGGTAACATATGGCAATTTTTTTAGGGTTATCATTATGGAATAAATAGCGCACTTTTTCAACTGAATGTGCAAATGGCCCGCGCGCGTGGTATAAACAAGAAGCTTTTGGAGGAGGGACCGGAAGTAGTTTTTTTCTACACTGTTTATTTGGTCTTGAGTGAGAAAATTTAGCCGAAGAGTCAACACGGATTTTCTTTGGGATAAACGGACAGGGCTGGCTGCTAAAACGGTGAGTACAATACATAATGTTACTGTCTGCCACGTTTTGCCTCTATCTCAGCCGAAAAGAACAAGAACGAGCGTTTGAGAAATGGCCAGTTGAAGATTAGAAGATCTCAAAATGGCCGTCGACGCGTAAAGAAGCTATCCAGCTAGGAAAAAAAACATTAGTCTATTTATCCTCCGTTTTCAAAAGTTACGACACCATGTCATGTATTGACATTACCGCACGAATTTTAGTTTAACATTAGAGACGATTATTAATTGACTTCCTTGCTGTTACGCTACAAAAGAAATGGGAATTAAAATAACTTGAGCTAACGTTAGTTGGTTAGCCTATCAATACGTTGCTGCAAATATGTCTTTTTTTTTTGTTATAATGCATAATAAATATCAGATCACATTAATCCCTATAATATAGTTTATTTCGAGTTAATGAGTATTTTCCTTATATGTTTGTTACAGCTTGGTCTGCGGTTTCTCTGCTAAATATAGAAATTGGCTCGAATAACTGGCTCTTGATATAGTTTGGGGCAGAATTTCTCTAAGAATGTAAGTTAACGTTAGGCTATTTCAAATGCCAGTTTATTTTTTTCCAGATTATGAATGCTCTCGAATAAAATTAATTTAATTCTTATTTCTTTGCTAAATTAATTTTCTAAAGCCTCATACGATTTTTATGTTTACATATGTTCATATGTTTTATGAAAAATACTAGGATAATTGAAGACTTAAGATGCAAAAGCCTGTAATTGCTATCTGAAATTTTCTTCTAAAATTAGCATTTTTATAAAGCTCGTATATTTAGGTTCAGTAATTTCACTTTAATGACAATTAATTGGTAATTGTCATTGCCATTAAAGTGAAATAACTAAACCTAAACATACAAGCTTGATGAAAATGATCATTCTAGAAGAAAATATCACATGGCATTTAGAGGCTTTTGCATCTGAATTCAATAAAAAAAAAAAAAAAAAAAAAATATATATATATATATATATATATATATATATATATATATATATATATATATATATATAAAACAGGCCTGTATGTTATCCTTGATAATATTTAAATGTATATATTTTTGTGTGTTTTCCATGCAGACCTTATTGGTCTTTAGTGTTTATTACTGTGTCTATGTGTGTCAACAACCAAAAGAAAATAATGAGGCAATGTTTTATCAATAAAATTAAAATTAAAATCGGCCTTCTTCATGTTTAAAATAATTATCCGTCTGTTCTCTAAATGTTTTAACACCCATTCTAGACCTGCCTCTCTAAGCTGCCAACATATGGACAATCAGTTGAGTTGTCAGTTGACTCCCAAAAGTCACAAGATTAGTGAAGCACTTACATTTTATTTTCTTATTTATCATAATAGATGTTATGTTATATCTTGAGCAGATGCCACACTCCAGACGGTACCCGTCCTCGGAGAGGGCCAGCCACAGCAGCTACCAAGATCGTTATCGGGACAGAGACAGAGAGCGAGGGAGAAAACCTCGGCATCGGCGCTCACCGACATTCTCCTCCAGCAGTGAACGTGAGAGGAGAGGGAGAGGACACAGGCAGGAGGCCGGCTATGCCCGATCCAGGAGGTATGAACGTTGTGTAATGAAAGCACTGAAAAAAATCTGTGAAATTAGTACTATTTCCTTTTATAAATATGTCAATATATAGGCTCTGTCTGAAATGGCACCCTAAACACTCGCGGTCTTCCTACGAGTCTGCACTTTCGTGACCAGGCTGTTGATTGTGGTTTTAAACTATTTTTTTATTGTCAGTCAGAACTTGACAAACATTTTTCTTTTTGACTTCATAACACTTTTCAAGTCTTTTTTCCTTAACAAAACACATTTCTTAATAGAAAGAAATATTTCTGCATGTTTTAACGGGTGATTACCGGTTTTGTTGCTTGACTTTGATGGCACATATCTTCAGCACAGTTTGCAGTGCAGGCTGCAATATTAATATGACATGTTTTGTCTCTGAGAAATGCATATTTGACATTAGCTTGAGTTGACAGTAGTAATAGCTTGAGTTGGGATGCGAATGTAAATTTATGTTCATTAACAGTTGCATCTGTAGAAATTGTAACAACCTCATTTTATATGGTAAAATTTTAATATTCTGACTATGAATTTTATTAAAAATAACCATTGTTCTTCCTTAGTAGCATACATTTAGATCATGATAGCCAGTTAAAACCACGCATATAGCACCTCAATACCATGGTCAAATGTAACTATATGGTTTCTTTGGTATATAGTTTCCGCACAAATTTTAGTTAAACAATAGAGATGATTAATAATTGGCTACCCTGCTGTTACGCTACAAAAGAAATGGGAATTAAAATAACTTTAGTTGGTTAGCCTATCTATACATTGCTGCAAATAGTTTTTTTTTTTCTTTTCTTGTTATAATGCATAATAAACATCTGCACAAATGTGTTACATTGGTATGTAACAGGAAGTAAGACTGGAATTGCTGACGACTCGCTTGCTTCAGCAGTTAGGAATCGATTCTTTCTTTTAGAAGCTTTAAAACTTTACAAACTTTATTTGTCATGCACTTAAACTGTTTAAACCTTCAATGATATTTGGAACGTCAGCTCTAATGTTTTATTATAATATTTTTATGAATATTAATTCAATACCAGGAAGTAAGCAATGGTAACTTGAAATAATCATCATTTCTGTAAGTGATTGCACGGTATAACGCGCACATCTTCTTCCCAGCTACGACAACCGTTCTTCAGACCGCAGGCCGTACGACAGACACTACGGCGAGAGCCATCGGCGCCTGGACCACAGCCGGGAACGGGACAGGGATCGCGACAGGGAACACGGGACGCCGAGCAACTACTTCTCCCGCGACGCCTCGCCCAGCTACGACTACCGACGGGGCCGCGATCGGGACCGCGAGGACTCGTACCGGAGGAAAGGCAGCAGGCGTAAGCACAAACGAAGGCGGCGTAGAACCAGGTCCTATAGCCCATCCTCCTCGGTGAGTACTTCAATACCCGAGCCTGCTCTTTCCCACCCCCAAATCCCTTCTCTTCTCTCTACCTCTACACGCTCCTGTCTCTCTTTCTCCATAACGCTTTTCTTTTCCACAGCCCCAGGATTTGGTAAGTATGAACTCTTTTGTTTTATGTTCTTTTTGTTGACATTTTGTCTTTTTAATAGTGATAGTCTTGGCTTTCAGTGTTTATAATCGAATTGGCCTAACTGTAACATTATAGTGAGACTCAATACAGTAGTCATTAATGTAAACATTACGTAGTAAATGTGTTTGTTGGGAAAGCCTCTGTAATATCTCATAACTCTCATCCATTCTTTATCTTGCTCTATCTACACGCCTATATAACTCTTTCACTGTTTTTTATGAAAACATGTAAAGTTGCTCCATAACTTCAGCTCTTTTTTAATTTTATTTCCAGTCTCCCAGTCGAGCAACCTGTTTCTTTTGTCATGTTGTGAATTAGCAATGCCTTCACTCATGTGCTCTTCTATGAGTAAATGTTGATGCAGGTTGCTTTTTGTGACTTTTTGTCAGGGTTGCTAGGCAGAGGGATGAGGGGGAGTTTGAAAGCAAGCAAGAAGGGAGGGGTAAAATGTTATCTTTGACTTGATCCCTTGCACTATATCCCTATCGTTATATATATCTCCTCACGTGGTGTCATACGATTCGCCCCATGACCACCAAACCTACCTACAACAACTACAACACTGCTCATCTTCGTCGCCGTGGCTACGGCTGCCCCCCTCCACTCTCCCCGCTCCGCCCACCTCCCCTCCTCCCTCTGCGGTCGTGGCGTGATCTCTGACCTGTGACCCTGGCCGGGGCCGAAGCAGCGGAGTGACAGCGGGACACGGGCACTGTGTGTGAGGGACGACGAGGAGGGTCACCTGATCTGTCGGAGTGGCGACGTCCTGCAAGAGAGATGTACACACTGCCACTACTACTACTCCTCTACTCCTATATCGTAACCTTTCTCCCTATCAGTACCAGCACACACACAGGGGAGGGCAGGAGGTCATGATCATGATCATGATTGGTGGTGATGATGATGCTGTCATAGAATGTTCTCCCCTTTTGCCGGAACAGGCAAGAGGGAAGGCATGTCGAACATGTCTTTAGTAGCTCCTTTTTTTATTCTTTTCAGTGGGGATGGGGTGTTTGTATTGCTGTGTAGAAGTATTATGATCCTTTTTAATTCTTGACTGCCAGGTTCCCAGATTTAGCTTTTTTTCCTAGTCCCATATTATTCTGGTCTTGTTGAGGCATTTGGCTACATCAAGATTCACATTTACCCCTACATCGTATGCTGTTAATCATTTCGATTTAAAGATTTGATTGCTGTGACATGCACAATATTTCCATAGGTACTAGTATGCATGTTATTTTTTTTTAGTAAATACAATCGTTTTAGTTTTCGAATTAGCTCAAAGCAGTCCCGTTGTTTTAAAATCCCTCAGTTAAACGTATCTATTTATTAGGGGTCCTTCTGAGTCGGACCTACGCAAAGTCTGTTTCTTTGCGTTTTTTCTTTTTTAAACAAATGCAGACTATTTTTGTTGTTGAAAAAAACATGCTTTATTCCTTTCATCGAGAGTGTGCGTAGTGATGCTTGTCGTATTTTTTTTTTTTTTTAGGTTAACCTGAATAGATAGTCACAGTTAAGATTAAAAATGTGATTCTAGGAAACTTGTTTAGGATTTTCTCTTTAAATGCGCTGTCTAATTAAGCTCTTTACATTTCCCCCTCCCCTTTTCTCTACGTCTTTTTCCCTCTATTTGTCTCTTAGATGAGATCGTCAGCACTTTGGGCGAGGGCACCTTCGGGAGGGTGATGCAATGTATTGATCATCGCAGGTGAGCGTCGTCGCTTAGCGACCAATCAGCTGCTGTATTACAAAACCAACACGGTGTGTGAACTTCAAACAAAATGTGTTTCTTTGTCTCGTTGTTGGGCTGAAAAATATTTGCTCTGGTAGGTAAAAATGCAGTGTGCGATTATTCCAGACTGTAAGAAAATTAAGAATTTTATGGGGGGGGAAATTAGCATGGCAGCTGATTCTTTAGTGATTGTCAAACTTCAATTTCAAACCAAAATTCAATGTGCTTTTTCATTTACAAAAATGCAGGTTATACGTGTTTTGAGTTTGTTTTCAAGATTGTATTCAGGACCGTATTACAGAGCCTCTAAAAACACCTTTGCAAAAAGAAAAAAATATACAGACTTTTGTGTGCGCACAAGAAACCACTTAACTTTGCATATAGGACAATGCACACTGAGCCACCTATTGTGCCTTCAGCCCATTTCGCTGTGTGGTTTCTTGGCCTCCACAGAGTATGCGTTAAAGCAGACCTAAGGCCTCGAAATAGGACGTACTGCCCTAACGAAAGCTTTTTTTATTTTATTAGTACCACTCTATTTTATAGACCCTTGAACTTGCCAAATAGGACAATGCACACAGCCATATTGTGCCACAAGCCCATTTTGTGTCATGGTTTCTCCGCCGCCACAGAGAATGCCTTAAATTGGACATTAGGCCTTGATTATTAGAGTTACTACCCTAAGGAAAGTCCAATTTTGAGCAAATAGATCTATTAATTCATGTGCATCCATGCTCTTATTTTTTTCATAGTGAGATGGCAGTGACGCATAAAAGAAATAGCTTATAGTATATATAAAACTAGAAATTGTATTGCGTAAGCACACACACATTTTCAGTGCGCATGTGAATAGTTTCTCAAGGGCACAAAAATAGTTTATGTATATATTTTTTTATTTTAGGTGCTCTTTATTTTGCCAATTCTATTTAAAATTATTTTGTCAACAGACAAGAAGTCTAAATACTATCCATCTTAATTTTCAATGCAGAAGTAAGATATTTCTTGTGACTTCAGATTAGGAATAACAAAGTGCAGTAAATGGTAAAACTATTTGCTCTACAAACCAGTGTGTTTGATTATGATCAGTTAAAATAATATGAATAATGTTATTAATGAATAATAACAGACTGTTTTCGTGCGGCTGACACAGGAAGCCTTGCGCATTCAAGGTTAAAATGGCTGTGCTCACTAACGTGGATAGACCCATAAATATAGTTCATTCCTTTGATTGCAGGGTTGAAAACATGTATGCAGTTAGAGAGCTGTCTGACAGATAAGATAAGATAACATTTCAATGTTTAAACTAATACTCTTCTGCTTGGTTAAGGGGTGGAGCACATGTTGCTCTGAAAATCATCAAAAATGTGGAAAAATACAAAGAGGCTGCCCGGCTGGAGATCAACGTCCTGGAAAGAATCAATGAAAAGGATCCTGAGAATAAGAAGTGAGTTGGCAAGAGAATCTTTGAGGAAATAGCACAATTTGAGGAATTGTGTATGGAGTACTTAAACATCTAGCTGCAAATTTACCTTAAAATAGACCAAAGACAACTTGGATGACTTGCTTACAAAATTCCACTTTTTAACCTGTCTACTTTTTCTCTCTTTCTCAATTCCTTAGTTTGTGTGTGCAGATGTTTGACTGGTTCGACTATCATGGCCATATGTGTATTAGTTTTGAGCTCTTGGCTCTCAGTACTTTTGATTTCCTCAAAGAAAACAATTACCTGCCCTACTCCATCAGCCAAGTGCGTCATATGGCTTACCAGGTCTGCCTGGCTGTCAAATGTAAGTAGACATTCAGTGTTTTTTCACAAATTATGGTTGGACTCCATTTGCCTTGTATTAAATGGCCAGTTCTGCAGTTCATAGTATTGTGGTCTGTTTCTCCTCCTCTGCAGATTTGCATGAAAACAAACTGACCCACACAGATCTGAAACCAGAGAACATTCTCTTTGTCAACTCGGACTTCACAATCACATACAATGTGGAGAAGGTAATGAAAGAGTTTGTCATAAAGAGTTTGTCATTAACAAGTTTGTCACATGTCATTTTTTGTGTGTATGTTAAAGGGGTCATAAAATGGCATTTTTGTACAAGCTAATATGATTCTTTAGGGTCTAAATTAAAAGTTTGTAATATACATTAATTAAAAATTCTCATTAGTATTGTAAGAAAACACTAATTTTACCTGGTCAAAAACAGCTCTGTTTTCAGCACGCCGTTTAAGTGCATGTGTCTTTAAATGATAATGAGCTTTGCTCACCCCGCCCCTCTGTTCTGTGCGCACACTGTTTGTTACACAATAACCATAACGCGTTGTTCATTATAAACGTGGGATTATGAATTATATTGAGAACGTCGTACATAGAAAACATGCCGTAATGTACCTGAGTGTAAAAAAAATGCATTCATCATGAAGCGTGCAGCAAGCGATTTGCAAAGATTAATATAAAGATTAATTTAAAGCTTAATAAAGCGTTACACTCATTTCAGTTCTTCTGGAAGTGCAGCTGGAACACGAATAGTTGGTACGTTTCTTTTTATCAGGAACAGCTTTTAGCAAAACCAGCTTTATACTGACCCTCGTTTGTAAAGCAGTCTGGTGTGTGAAATGATTCGCGCAAACATGAAAGCATTGACGTTGATCTGGGGAATATTCCCTTCGAAAACAAACTCAGCTGTACAGATTTAGGAACACCAACATGACAGCTGTGTTCATTATTACACCCAAGAACAGAACACCACAATCGCTTAGACTCCATTCTGCTCATAGACAGTGCTCCAGTGTATCAACAATGACGCGCCGGTCTGCGCAGACTATGATTGACAGCTCGCTCACGAGCGAGGGCGGGGCTTTGTTGAAACGCTACTGTCAATCAACAATCGTGGGAGGGGGCGTCGATTTTGTTACGTCACAAAATCGAACAGCTTGATTTGAGTTGGGGGGGAACATAAAAGAAGATTTAAAAAAAAAACACTGGATGGATTTTTATCATTTTATGATGGTTGTGTACAGGCACTGCCAACACACATTTCAGTACAATCAACTTATAAAAGTGCGTGTACCATTATATGACCCCTTTAACATATCAGCATCAGCTATCGAAAACCCCATTAGTGGGCCATTAAAGGAAATGCATATTAATGAACCCCCTTCTCTCCGAGGTAGAAGCGAGACGAGCGTACTGTGAAGAGCACAGCAGTGAGGGTGGTGGATTTCGGCAGCGCTACATTTGACCATGAGCATCACAGCACCATCGTTTCTACCAGGCATTACAGAGCACCTGAAGTTATTCTAGGTAAAAACAATCACGCCTCATGTATGACTGACCAAACGGCATGTATTTTAGCAGTACACATTATCCTGAATTTGAACTTGAATAACTTTTGTTGTTGGCATGACACGAGACCAGTTAAGGCACAGGACTAGAATGGGTTAATCGCTGCAGCAACAGCAGATTAGCTTTTTCTTTTCCACCACAAGAAATTTAATTAGTCAGTGACTTCATTCAGCAGACTGCAGGGAATCGTCCAACGTAAGATTGGTTGCCATGAAAGCTGATACCCAACCTTAATCTGTTATGAAATATCCTGCATGTTGCTTTCTGAGTAAACGGGTACTGTTATTTATATGTGCACTACTGTTCAAAGGTTTGGGGTTGGTAAGATGTATTAGAAAGTCTCAAAATACAGTGAAAACAGTAATGGTGCACAGAAGTCTGAAGTAGTGAGTTTAGGTATTGGGGTGCAGAGCCAGTGGTTGTTCTGTAGGCAAACATCAGTGCTTTGAATTTGATGCGAGTGGCAATTGTCTTTGAAGTCATCTTGAGGCCCCCTGGTTGAGAACCACTGACCTAAACGATTTGCACACGTGCTTCTGACTGATACTGTACAGTGTCCTGCAAGGTTATGATGCAGTAACATGATGTCACCACTAGATGACTATTGCCCAAAATAGTGTACCAAATTGTTTTGCCTTGCAGAATTGGGCTGGAGTCAGCCGTGTGACGTGTGGAGTATAGGCTGCATCCTCTTCGAGTACTACCTCGGCTTTACTCTCTTCCAGGTACAAAGTCTACTTCCTTTTTGTACCACTTTTCTGAGTCATGACAGCAGGTCTACACAGCCACTCATGTTTATGTATGTGTTCACTAAGCAGCTTAAGATCAGGTAGAATCTGACCAAAGGGTCACAGGTGTCCATGCACGCTGTAGCCAAACACGCTGTAGCCAAACACCTGTTGTTTAGCCTTTGACCTCAGATGCGCTCACTAATGCTCTCTCTTTCTCATGCACACACAGCTCACTGTATAGGAACATATGTTGACCTGCATTGTAAAAACCCTGCAAAAACATGTTGCTAAAGAGTCTGTTTATCATCAACTAAGTAAAGTTCATCAATCCTAATTTTATTCAACTTTTTTTTTTTATCTGACTCTCAGACTCATGATAATCGGGAGCATTTAGCCATGATGGAGAGAATTTTGGGTCCTGTTCCTTCCCGCATGATTCGTAAGACTAGGTAAGTTTTTAACACTATTAACTGGGATTTGAAGTCTTTGAATAGTTTCTATGTCACTCATGCTTGTATGCGCAGCAGGTTGTGCAACTGAAATGATCATTTCTTCACCGCACAGGAAACAGAAATACTTTTATCGAGGACGCCTGGACTGGGACGAGAACTCTTCAGCAGGAAGATACGTCAGAGAAAACTGCAAACCTTTACGGGTAAGTAACACTTGTTTTATAGGCTTCGTATTTTGTGCCTGCAATTGAATATATATATTTATTTTTGAATGTTTATGTAAATATGGGTGGTCATATGTTGATGTACTTACAATCATCTTCATCCTCCCTTCCTCTTTCTCTCTCTCTCTCAGAGATATGTTCTATCTGAAGCTGAAGAGCATCACCAGCTGTTCGATCTGATCGAGGCCATGCTGGAGTATGAGCCGACGAAGCGTCTTTCTCTCGCTGCGGCCCTGAGGCATCCTTTCTTTCAGAGCACCGTCAGCGGCGCTGACCAGAACGCCGGAAAGAGCTGGGAGGGAAACCGCGACATCAGTCGGTGACAATATTCATCTTCAACCAACGTCACTGTCTTATGCCAAAAAAACACTCAAGGACTCTCATGCCAAGAGAGTTAACATGGAGCTGAACTGACATTGATTTAAGTTTTATAGTGCAAGAGGAATGAAGCCGTTGCACAGCATATGATTTCTCAATCATCTTCCCATAATGTGAGAACAGCTCTATGTGCAGCAGGAGAAAATGAGGAGCTTGGCGCATCTAGAAGATCCCAGTCAACTGACATGCTTGTACATGTTGGACTTTCAGAGATTCGCTGAGTGAATCTACCCTCCCAAGTTCAGTTCTTCCAGCCAATTGTGGCTAATGACGGTCATAAGCGGAGGGAAAGTGGTTTGATGGGGAAAAAGCATTAATGTAACACTCCTTTTCAGAAAAGAACTGACAAAACAAGCATCACTGTTACAATATAATTATTTATCGGGCGAATACGTTTTGTGCATTTTAGCCGTTATCTGATAATCGCAAATGCATCGCGACACTTTGTATTCAGTTCAATTCAAACCAAGTAACAGAGCTGCAGTGTTCTGGTGATTGTGTCCCTCAACATGTTTACAGTATTTATTTAGGTAACCGGATGTCTCCTTTTGTGTGTTTGTATGGATTCGACTGTATAAATGTGTAAATACAAATAAACATGTTGTGACTATAGAATAAAGAGCCTGTATGTTTGCTTGCTGTGAATGTTTTCACAGTGAGGTCTCCAGGCAAAATGTTTTTACAATCAAGTTCTTGTCATGTCATTTTCTATATCGATTGTATGTGTTCATGTGATATTCTATGCTGATATGAATTAAACGTTTGGCACTTAGTTGGGCATTAGTGCAGTGCTTTAAACCGAGTCTAATGCTATAAACCACTGTCTTCTGCCATATTCATCCTCAGGAAAGACAGAAACCATGGAATCTACAGCCCTCTGTGGTTTTTAATAATCACGTCCCTCAGAAATAGTTTGAAGCTCTCTTGAGTTTTAAGTCTTAACATTTTTTTTATTTTTATTTTTTTTAACAATGGATATGAGGGATAGATTTAACTCTTAACTTGTAAGACTAACATATATTCTAGAATGCCTATTATTTTTGAGAATAATATTTTGAATATGTAATCTTTTACCTGCCTAGTCATATAGTAGTAAAACACATCTTTTAATTCCTTAAATAGAGCCTTCACTCTTCCAATTTTACATCTTTGTTCAACTAAATTGAGGTAGTTGTTCTACACACTTGCAAGAAAAGATTCTATATAGAACCTTAAAAGGGTTCAGGCAAGCGATTCATATACAAAATTTTATTAATTAAACCGCTTGTAAACAATTGAAATAACCTGTTAAACATGAAAGTAGTATGCAATCATTTAGGACAATTCTCTTAATTTTAAAGAACCTTTCTGACATACAGTCGTAATCAAAATTATTCAACACCCATTGAAAATCAGTCAGCTGTTGCAATAAGTTAAAAGTAATTGAAATGACTCAACACAATAAATATTTCAAGTGGTTTGCCCAAATTCAACTAAAAATGCAACTTATGCAGTATCAAAATTATTCAACCCCTTCATGGCAAGCATCTTTAATACTTAGTAGAACACCCTTTTGATGTTATGACCTGCTGCAAACGAGATGTATAACCAGACACCAGCTTCTGGCAGCGTTTCTGAGGAATCTTAACCCATTCCTCATGAGCAATGGCCTCCAGTTCAGTAATATTCTTGGGTTTGCGTGCTGAACCACCTTCTTCAAATCCCACCAGAGATGATGGCCACTGTAGAATCTTCCAGGACTTCTTCTGCAACCAAGCCTTGGTGGAATTTGAGGTATGCTTGGGATCATTGTCCTGTTGGAAAGACCAAGCTTCAGCTTCCTCACTGATGGCATAACGTTTTCTCCTAGGATTTCCTGATACTTCAATAAATCCATCTTGCCTTCCACACGATGCAGGTTTCCAGTGCCAGAGGATCCAAAGCAGCCCCAGAGCATCACCGAGACACCATCATGCTTAACTGTAGGCCGAGTGTGCTTTTCAGCATATGCTTCATTCTTCTTCCTCAGACATACCGCTGATCCATAGGGCCGAAAAGTTTTGATTCATCGCTCCACAGAACAGAATTGGAGACAACTTTTCTTGTGCTTTTGGGTCAGTAATGGTGTACAATACATCTTGGAGTTCTGCATGGAAACCGCATGTGTTTAGTATGCGCCTTACTGCCCAAGCTGAAACCTCAGTGCCTGTTGCCACCAAGTCTTGCTGCAAGTCTTTTGCAGTGATTCGAGGGTTTTTCTGAACCTGCCTTCTCAGAAATCTGGTTGCAGCCGTTGATAGCTTACTTTTTTGATAGCCGTTGATAGCCCCATCCAGGTAACCACTGTTCCTTTAAAGGTCCCGTTCTTCGTGATCCCATGTTTCAAACTTTAGTTAGTGTGTAAGAGTTTCTGATATTATCATCATTCTGTGAGGTGAAATTGTCCTGAGAGACTGAGTGCGAGCTCATGAAGCTCCACCCCCTGTGTCGTCCAGCAGCAGCTTATTTGCATTTAAAGGGCACACACTAAAACAGCGCGTTTTTCTGAGCCCCAAAAAATGACAATTTAAACATGCTGTAAAAAATGATCTGTTGGGTATTTTGAGCTGAAACTTCACATACACACTCTGGGGACATCAGAGACTTATTTTACATCTTGTGAAAAAGGGCATAATACGGGACCTTTAACTTTGAACTTGCAAACTATGCTTCCAACGGTGTCTCTAGGAACATTTAGTTTATCTTTTTGTATCCTGTTCCTTGTTTGTGAAGGGCGATGATATCTTCTCTTAACTTTCTGGACCATTCTTTTGTATTACAGTTGAATTTGGGCAAACCCAAATTGAAACATTTGTTTTGTTGAGCTATTTCAATTACTTTTGTTTGATTTGTCCATTGCAAACAGCTAAAAGTCTGTACATTTTGCCAATAAACCTGATTTGGGGGTTGAATAATTTTGATTACAACTGTAAATAGTTAAGTCAAAAACCAGTGTATTCTGGACGCATGCCATGCATAGTTTTTAGGCAAGTAATACTATCTTAAAACCAATTCTACTTGCAACAAATCTAGGGAGGTTAAACCTGATTAGTGTGCCTTTGAAACGGTTTTTGCTAGTCTAGCTCCAGCGTTTTAAACTAAATGGAAAGCCATCATATCAATAATGCAACAATGGCATTGATTCTAAAAATATACTGTACATGCAAAAGTAAAGCATTAAAAAAGGGTCATGTGCAAAGACATATTAGATGTAAATTTAGCATTTCAGAGAATTTTATTTTTAATTAGCCCTCCTTTCCTCATTCATGGCCAAAAGATTTAAAGATCACAGCTAATTGTGTAGACAATCACAGGAAAGCTCTTTTAGAAACACCTTTTCTCTGACCAGCCAACAAGCTTTATTTAGAAAGCATCACTCGAGCAGACGTAATCTGATAAGAGTGATCTAGTGATTTCAGACCTATTGGCAAATGAGTAACAGACTATAATGTACCCAAAATTCAACCGTAATACAGTGTTTGTTTAAGAGTGCAAAAAAAGTGAACTTAGAAATTCCACTTATGACCAGCAACAATAATGTTTACCTAATAACATATAGGTAAACATTATAATATAATATAATATAATATAATATAATATAATATAATATAATATAATATAATATAATATAATATAATATAATATAATATAATAAATGAGAAGCATGAAATTTCTTTACTGTATAGTGTCAAATTGTGAATGAACTAAACGGGTTGTTTGAGGCTGAATAGTGTATCAGCTGTTGATGTTAAAAAAAGCTTTTCGTCATGTCATTCTTTCAACACTGACTTCATTCACATGTTTGTTGTCTGTAAACCTCCTCAATCTGTTTTCCCTCCTACCTTCCCATCTGTTGAAATGAAGGATCTTAACCTTAATCTGTTAAGATCAGTGATCATTCAACAGGTATCTTTTTCTGTAAGTTTAAATAAAACAATAGTTGGTCAGCTTCACTACATTGATGCTTACACATATGAGTTGAACTGATATTAGCAGCAAAATATTAGTGGTTTCTTCTCTCTCACGTGGCTGTGAAACTCCCGCCATCACTAATGTGATTATAACCAATTACGTCATTAGAGAATTAGCTGGGGAGAAATGGGGAGGGAGCTGGGTTTAAAAACATGTAGCTCAACAAGAAAAGCTAAGCAGATGAGTTTGGACGTCAGGTTCCTTACATCAAATGAAGAGTTTCACCTGACATCAGGTATGTCCGACCTTTATGCGAAATGTTTTTCTGTCATTATGTTCGAAATGAAGAATTTAAGAGTTTATTGCAGTATTTTTAGGCTATTATTTATTACATTCTTCGTTTATAAATTACTAAGGAAGGATTTCGAATAAATTGCATATTTGTGTATTGTAAATATAGTAGAATGAATGTATATGTATGTATATGTAAATATTCAAAGATTTTTTATTTTTATAGTCTCTAATGCTCACCAAAAGCTGCTTTAAAATACAGTAATTGCTATTATTTATTACATTGTTCGTTTATAAATTCCGTGCATTTGACCTAAGGAAGGATTTTGAATAAAATGCATATTTGTGTAGCAGAATGAGTGATTATTCTGTATATGTAAATGTAGAATGTTTTTAAAAGAAGTCTCCGATGCTCACCAAAAGCTGATTTAAAATAAAGTAATTCCTGTTTTCTGGCCTATGTAAATACATTTTAACATGTATTAATGTCTATAAATAAAGGCAATAAAAAATACAAACACTTAATAAATATTTCTAGTGCCATGATGTTTTTTATTTTTATTTTGTAGTGTTGTTTTCTATCAAACCGACTGGTCTATGTGATTTTTTTCTAGGTGTTAATCCAGCCTGTACTTACATTTATTCATTAGACTGGGTCATATGAAACTGGAATATCAGGAATTCACTTCCTTACTGACATATCCGTAATTTTAACTCTTGGACTTCAGTATCCCCGAGTTTGATAAAGACTCATATCCGCGTTCATTACCGCGCTTAAGAAGAGATGGACGCCGTAGTGAAGAAGTCTCTGGGAGCTCCTCTCCGACAGATGACCAGCTGCTTTACTGGGAACCAGGATGGATTTAGCCGGAAAGGCAAGAGCGTGCGCCGGAAGAGCGCCCCCTGCTGCTACGGTCAGACAGCACATGACTCGTCCTGGTTAAGGACTTACCAGGCAGAACTGCACAGGGAAAGGTACAAAAATAAGCGTATACAATTATTAGACACTTAAATAGTCCGTTTAAATCCAATAGCTTTCAAATTTGTATTGTTTATATTATGTTTGAACAGGAAATTAAGGCAAGTCAAGGTTGCGCAGAAGAACGCAGAAAGAGCCGCAATGAGGATACATCACAGAAGTCCACACCGCTTCACAAAGGTACGGGTGTTCTGTCTGCCGTCACTTTAAACATATATTTGCCGGAACAGCGGAATATAGTGGCTTACCTTTAGTATATGTATGTTTTTCAGGCACCGGTTCAGAAGGCAAACCTAAAAAGCAAGACCGCCACCAAAAATGACAACTCTCTTTTTGGTGCCTTTCAAGGGCTCAGTCTCAGCACGAGTGGAGCACAAACATCATCGAGTGCAGATCCATGCAAACTTATGTGAAGAAACACATTACAAATGACTCTGATGGTGTTACATCTTACTATCCATATCCAGTTTATTTCTTGGTTACCAAGAAGAATTTACTTGAAAATGCTTGGAATGATATTAATAATAATAAATATCTCAATTCAATAAACTATCTGAGGTGAATTATGACCTGCAGATGCTGCATTCCAGGAATATAATCTGATTGAGATATATCACGATTATTAGGTCATCATGAGACCTCATTGAAAATCAGGATTTAAAAACTAAAACATATAATGTAAATATAGGCTAAAAAATCTTGATAAGTGATTGAAAACAAACAAATGGTAGGCTACTTAAAATGATACATAGAATATTCAAAACATTCTTAACTTTAAGTCACTTAAATCTGAAGAATTTTCACTGGTGGTCTCAGACTCATGTATGTGCAATTCATATGTATTATCTCCATGTATCTAGTCCTTAAATGCTCAACTTTAGTATTAAAAACAACTGAACTCATTTTGTTTCTCAGATGCCTTAAACTGCATTGACACTAAACAACTAAATCAGTTTATGACAGCTTATGTTTCTTTACTTACATTTTTTCAATAAAGATGATCCACATTTGATCATTTTGCAGATCATTTTCAGGTCACGTGTGTGAAATGGTGTTGTTTTTACGTAAGAAAATGTAATTAGTGGCTGCAGCACAACATTATCACAGTACGCACAGAGCTTTGAAGGACATGATCCAGCACATTTGGCCATGTTCCCCACCTGTTTGTTGAAAGACTGTGTACATCAAAGGCTGTGTCTTTAATTATTTTCATCGTCCTCCTCTTGCTCGCCAAAGGTAAGCATCTCACTTAAGCTTGGGCTCAGGAACACGATACTCGGCACTTTACAGGATTGACAGTATGTCGAAACATGATACCTTGAGACACTGAATTTAATTTACTGAAGACCTGATGTGAGCAATACCCCACTGCATGACATTGTGCTTGTCACACTTTATCTAGTGAATTTTTAGGTTTACTTTAAGTCAATTACTAAGTAAGCACATATATTTCCATTGTTTTCCACCCTGGCCTGGAGGCAAAATACAATTCAACAGTCCATAATTTCACCTTTTGTGTAACCCATATGCTGTGAAATAATAATATATTTCATATTGAAATGTGAAATATTATTTTAAATATACAGGCTATATGGTTTTCAGCCAAATTTAAACAGTAAAACAATCATTAAAACTTCAGCAAAAACTTGCATAGCATAAAGCATAAAATCAATGAAACTTCAAGAATGGAAAAGGTGACATGAAAAAATACCCAACCATTGTTTGGTCTAAATAGACAAATTAATTTATTTAGAAAGTTACAACATGACAACTTACCACAATAAAATGTGATGACATTCATGGTAAAATAGCTACTTTTCTGAATATGTGCTACTATGATAAAAAAAAAAAAAAAAAAAAAAAAAAAAATACTAGTAGGCCCATGATATTAAAATATAATTTGGAGGATAAAATTCACAAAATTACTCTAATTTAGAAGGTTTGAATCCCACAAACAAAATCACAAAGTGACAAAACATTTTTTTATTGTACACTAAATAAATATCTAAAAATTAAACAATACACAAATATTAATAAAAAAATTACTGCTAATGAAAACGTAAATATATATATTTTACAATTGTATAATATTTTAAATAATGAATTAACAAATAAACAAAGACAGAGAGCTCTCGGATTTCATTAAAAAAAAACTTTTAGGTTTGGAATGACATGAGGGTGAGTAATTAATGACAGAAATGTCATTTTTTGGGTGTACTAACCCAAATTAAATTAATTTATCCCTTAAATATACAGTACATTTATGCACACACGTAGAATGTATTTCTAAAGTTCCCATCAGCCTCAGGTAAATACACCTGTGAGCCGCCCTCCAGCGTATTCCGTGTCCTCTAGCACAGGTTGGTCCCGCCTATTTCCTCCCCAGCTGGGCCGCTGAGGAGTGACGCTCTGTCCCCTACCTGTTCACCCAGACAGCTTGTTGAACAGATAACACGCAGGTGTCAGCAGAGAGGGAGATAAAGACAGCGCCTGCTATCAAGAAGCCGATTATATACTCAAACATCTGCGGGTTTCATCCCGTTGTTTGTGTAACGCGTGATTTGATGACAAGACAACCCGCGCGCTCATTCTGAGGAGATTTCGACAGCGCGCGAGATGTTATATGTATGGAAAGTTGATACAGGGGAAAAATATTGACAATAATTGCACTTATTCCCAGTGGAGCTTTCCAAGGGCGGATGCATTACGCAGTGAGGAACGTCTGGATTCTCCTTGGAAGTTTTTGGATCACGCGAGAGTCCGATTGTACTGGTAAACTTGCAATGAATAAATATACATGTTTTAAAGTGCTAGTTTAGACCTGTATTGTTTTGTTTCAACGTATATTAATTGAGAAAGAACACAAACTTTTTTAATAATAAAAAAACTGTATGTGAGTATTAAGAAGTGTTAAAATCACATTTAGACCTTTTCATATTGAACACTTGAGGTTTTGTAAGTAAACCTTACTTTACAAGTACAAAATGATTATGTAGCCTATTTTGGAAAGTATGAGGTCTTCATTCTGTTCTTGAGATTTTGCTCAATTTATCTGCCAAATTAGTCATCAACCTGAACCTGCATTAACATCAGATCTGAATTATGGATGGTGAATATGGACAGCCTCCAGCTTCAAATGGTGACTCGAAGCTCCGCTCCAGAGGTGCCTTCTCCCTAACCAACTGGCGTTCCTCTTCGAGGACTTTACTGCGAGGAGGAGAGGATGTGAGCAGAAGGCTGCTGTCCATTGCAAACCACCAACAGGAACAGACAGACTCGGGGGCCAGTCCCACCTCAAAGTCCCTTGAGGTGACTGCAGGGTTAGATGGCACAACAGCAACGACCACCGTGACCCCATCCACTCCACCTCGCCCCGACAAAGCCATGCCAGAGTCAACGGGGCCTTCGGAAGCCCCTCTGCCATCCGAATCTGAGGAAAGGGTCTTCAATGACCAATCCACGTTCCTCCAGAGACAGTTCGGCGCCATGCTGCAGCCGGGGGTCAACAAGTTCTCGCTGCGGATGTTTGGGAGTGCGAAGGGTGTCGCTGCCGAGCAAGAAAGGATCAAGGCATTTGGGATGTGGATTATACATCCATATAGTGACTTCAGGTGAGTGACGCAGGGGAAAGGGAAAATATGACTTGGCAGAACGTCAAACAAGGGGAGTGTTGTTGTGACTAAAAATGGTTCTTAGATCAAGTAATTTACCAAGTTTACTTGATTTTAGTAGTTAAAGTTCACTTAATATTCTCAAGACAATTATTTTTCATTTAAAAAAATATGTTGGTTTGACTTTAAAACAACAGTCAAAGAGTTGCAAAAGAGTATTTTTTTCCCAGTTCAAATATGCTTACTCTTAACAATTGCTTAGTGGATCTGACCCTTTGGCCTCTCCCCAGCATGCATTGGGGCGTGAATAATTTTGCTTGTTTTATTTTACAGCTGCTGTTGATTTTGCTGTCAATTTTTGTTGCTTGTTATCTTGTGATGTCCTTACGAGTTTGTTCCTGTAGTTCCTGTAACTAGGCCTTTAACGATAACAATAAAGATATAGTTCTAAAATATTTTTCTAAATTTTAAAGAATTGCAGAGTCTATACCACAACTATAATGATGACAGAGAAATGATGGATTGAATTCACTTTAAGAACTTTTTTTTTCTCCAGCCAATGATGAAATAATTAACAGCCAATCAGAATCCATTCTGCTTTAAAGAGCTTGAGCATTTAAAGCGACAAATGACAAAACAGAATAAACAGGGCTGCTTTCCAAAAAAACATCGTAGGCCTAAGTAGATCGTAGAACCATTGCCACCAATGGTCCTTTCAATCAACTGAATTCACAATGCTTGTTTTGAGAAACGCAGCTCAGAACGATATCGCCCGCTGGTGTGGACGCTATTATAGTATCGTTCTTGGTGTGAACAGGCCTTAAGAATAAAGGATGATTTGCACTGAACTTTTTTTAACTTAATATAGTGCCTGAAATCTTTAGTTAATATAAACTAGTATAAACTAGTTATTGTTACTGGTACAGTTGAGGGTAGACTATTTTGACTTGGTCAACAACTCAGAAAAGAGCAACCAGATAGTCAGCTCTGGCAACCACCCTAGCACCATCTGGATGACTTTTTCAAAACCAAACATCAATCACATTTTCTTTAGATAGTGTAAAAAAAATCATACAATTTATTTTCATTAGGATGGTTAATATACACTGATGAGCCAAAACATTATGACCAGTCACAGGTGAAGTGAATATCTTTGATCATCTCTTAACAAGGCCACATATTAAAGGAATACCCCAACTTTTTGGGACTTAAAGAGGCTATATGCAACTTTTTCCCCAAAATAAACGTAACAATAGCCTTTTTATTTGACCATTTATGACTCAAACATCTGATGAGCACACCTTGTCAGCTCACAGTGGGTGCACCTATAAGCCTGTATCCTATTTTTCCTATTTTCTGTCGGGTCGGATTTTTCGCGCGCTGTCTGCGGATGTGACGTCAAGCGCGTTCATGTTAAACGTTTCAGATCACTCTGCCACCACCGCTAGTCAGCAAACAAACTTAGTTTCTCAAACAATATATGTATTTGACTGTTCTTACCTCTGTAAACATAATGTTGACTTCTTTGCAGCGGATGACTTGTGAAGTGTGCACGTACGAGAGCGAGCAGAAAGGAAGAGCAGTTCTGTTTTTTGGCCACAGGTGTCAGTCGCGAGTTTAAATTTCAGAAAATCGCATGTAGCCTCTTTAAGCTTATTCACCGTATCCCCCAGAGTTAGATAAGACCATACATACCCTTTTCATCTCTGTGCATGCTGTAACTCTGTCTGCCTAATCACTCAGAAGTAGCAGTGCTTCGCCTTCTGAGAATATAGTTCCCAGTATGTATATCGTAAGAAGATGGCTGTGTCTCATGTGACCTTGTTATTTGTACACACTGTGACTATACAAATCACAACATGTAAATAGGAAAATGTTGGCGTTATTTTGTCACTTATTGGGAGCAGTATGCTAGCTGGAGCCATTTACCTCCAGTCTTTGTGCTAAGCTAGGCTAGCGGTGGGTGGACTGATCTAACTCTGGGGGATATGGTGAATAAGCTAAAGTCCCAAAAAGTCGACGTGTTCCTTTAAGGTCTGGGTAGATTATATGGTAAACAATCAGTTCTCATAATCAGCGTGTTGGATGCAGGAGAAATGGACAAGAATAAAGATCTGAGTGACTTTAGCCAGGGCCAGATTGTTATGGCAAGGCGACTGGTCGATCCCGGTCAGCAATGGTGAGAATTTACCAACGAGGAGGCTCAAACAAAAAAATCGGTGACAGGGTGTTGTAGCACGAGGCTATCCCGTCTGGTCCAACCCAAAAGAAGGTCTACGGTGGCACAAGTCACGCAAAAAATTGAATGATTGTTATGGGAGGAATGTGGCACAACACAGTGCATATGATGACCCCTGTCCACCAACAGGGCACTGGCTCGTGAGTGTCGGAACTGGACCTTGGAGCAGTGGAAGAAGGTCGCCTGGTCCAATGAGTCCTGTTTTCTTTTACATAATGTGGAAAGCCGTGTACGTGTGCGACATTTACCTGGGGAAGTAATGGCACAAGGATGCACTGCGGGGGGATAGCAAAGCGGTGGAGGGATTGTGATGCTCTGGGCAATGCTCTTCTGGGAAACCCTGGGTCAGGCCAATGCGGCCATACATGTGGACGTCAATTTGACACGTGCCACATACCTAAACATTGTTATAGACTGGGTACACGCCTTCATGATAATGGTGTTCCCTGGTGGAATTGGCCTCTTTCAGCAGGATAAAGCACCCTGACACACATTGTTCAGGAATGGTTTGAGGAACAGGATGAAGAGTTCAAGGTGTTGTCCTGGCCTCCAAATTCCCCAGATCTCAATCAAACTAAGCAGCTGTGGGATGTGCTGGACCAACAAGTTTGTTCCACCTCACAACTT
This sequence comes from Scardinius erythrophthalmus, assembly GCF_964197995.2. NCBI lineage: Eukaryota > Metazoa > Chordata > Actinopteri > Cypriniformes > Leuciscidae > Scardinius > Scardinius erythrophthalmus. The sequence continues at coordinate 14,567,953 of NC_138230.1, forward strand.
ACAGGACTTGAAGGATCTGCTGCTAATGTCTTAGTGCCAGAAACCACAGGACTCCTTCATAGCTCTTATAGAGTCCATGCCTCAACGGGTCGACGATGGTTTGGCAGCACGAGGAGGACCAACAGTACATTAGGCATGTGGTCATATTTTTATTTTTGGCTCATTGGTCTATAACAGGGTTTCTCAAACTCGGTCCTGGAGGGCCACTGTCCTGCACAGTTTAGCTCCAACCCTGATCAAACACACCTAGCTGTGAGTTTCTAGTGATCCTGAAGACATCGATTAGCTTGCTCAGGTGTGTTTGATCAGGGTTGGAGCTAAACTGTGCAGGACAGTGGCCCTCCAGGACCGAGTTTCAGAAACCCTGGTCTATAACAATAGTGAATGGCTGTGATGTGAGGAGACCTAACAACTCAACTCAAGTCCTCACAAATCGGGTCCTAAAAGCACGTACATTTCAATCACCACAGTAAAGCACAATGCTACACAGGTCAGTTACAGCGCTTTCCCTTATAGAGTTACCATTAGCCAGAAATGCTATCATCGTTAATGGATGGGCTGGAAGGTCCCACTCGGTTACAGAGTGTCAGGTTTATGTTCTTTGTCTGAAGCACGTGCGCAGAGAAAGCAGCAAGATGTCAAACGGATAAACGGATTGTGTTTTCAGAAAGCAAGACATGATCGGTAATAGGAACTCAATCTCCACACCTGTTTCATACAATCCAAAGCGAAAAATATGGGTGCGCAAGTAGGAGATCAAAACCAACATTTTGAATCATTAATACAATTTAATGATGCACTAGAATCACCAGTTACATCACTGTTTTTGTTTTTTTTTTACTTTCACAAAATCTTCCTTTTAGCCACAGTAAAACAAACCCTTGAGCCTCTTGAATTACTCCTGTTTAATCAACAGATCAAATGCATCTTTAATTTCCTGGCCCAGTTACTGTTAACACTGTTGTTAATTACTTCAACTCCATACTTACTAATAACATTAACATACATTTTTAAACTGGGACACTTAAAAATGGGAAAATCAGAAAATATGATGAAGGTTAAAAGGTCATGATATGTATCACAACTTGAATCACCTACAAAACTACAAGACTTTTTGTTTTGGGTTTTTCAATGGTTGATGGTACTGATATGTAGAGTGATATAATACAATTTAATAGTAAATGGGAAGACTAAAATGAAACAAAACCTCATTGTGTTACCGAAATATCAAATACTAGGTGCATTTTGATCAAATCTGCTATGTGCTATGTTAAGTTTTATGTTTTTAGTGCAAACCCATAGCTCATGTCAATATTTGTCATCTGATACTGATAAAACAACCTCCAGTTTGTTCACTGTTGCTTTCATTCTCACACAAGTCAAATGGCAACCATAAGATATAAAAATATATTTAACTTTTAAAAACTGTGTTCAAGTACCCACTCATTCCAGGTGACTGACGCTGCTTTGGAAAATATGACCACATGTGGAAACTTCAAACCATTGAGCACATGTACAGTAGTGCGCAAAAGACTGCATATCCAGTTTAAACGGTCACATACTGTACAGTATGTTCACGACTCTCCATTACCTCTTTAGTAATTAACATGGAGAGGAATGCTTTGCAACACGACGTAATTTGCCTGTTTGCTCAAGGTCGTGTTCACTCTTAGAAGAACCTAGAAGGGCCTGTTAGGGATATATAAAACTAGTTAGAGGTTCCCATCATGGGATCATTGTATGGATTTCATTTCAATTCATTTTTAATTTTTATGAAAGTTTATGAGTTAAACAGCTTGTAAACATACTTTATCACTAGAATAATTGAAATAGCCTGTTAAAACTGAAAGATTATGCAATCATTTTAGACATTTCTCTGTATATAGAATATTTTTGGCATTAATCAAGATAAATTAGACTAATTAGATTAATGGCATTAATTAGAGTCAAGAACCCTAGGTAAAACCCCATTGAACCTTAAGTGTGTAGATACTTATTTGAATGAATGGCTCATTTTGTACTTGTAATTTTAAACTTTTTGTCCATAATAGATTACTAGGTGTGCTTTACAGAGTCACATATTTGTTTCTTAGAAAATAATCTTTTATTTATCTGCAAATGTCTGGGGCTGGTTGAATCTTTTTCCACGAAACATGGGACGTCGCTATAGGACGGTGTCTTAAGTTACAGAGACAGTCACCGTATAGCACCCTGAAGGACCGCTCTAACCTTCAGGTTTCCAGCCTAGACCTTTAACCCACAGGGATATACTGCACTGAATTTTTCTCCACTTTATTTTTTATATAATTTTGGAAACCTATGTTTTGTTCAATTTAGAGGCAACATAAACTCTTCCTAATGATGAGATACTTTATTGTTTGCTCTTTTCCCCTATTTTTACATTTAGTTTTACTGTTACTGTCATTAATACTCATTTAAGTTAATCTCTAAAAACACTAATCATTTAGTAACACTGATTTTAGTTTTTAGTGTTTAATTTTTCAATTTATTTAGATCAAATATTGCAGACTTTTAATATTATCTATGTATTAGTTATTAAAATAATTGTCAACTTATCAATTGTTGTTTTATTAGTGCATCCTTTAATCTGAATTACATTTGGTTATAGTTATGCATTTTAATATACATACTCCAGGCAGAATCCATCCTTTGTTCCTTACATAATGCATCTTCACACACAGGTTCTATTGGGACTTGGTTATGCTTTGCCTGATGATGGGCAACCTCATCATTCTTCCATGGGGTATCACCTTCTTTGAGGATCAGAACACGCTCCCGTGGATCACCTTCAACGTGGCCTCTGACACCCTCTTCCTGGCTGACCTCGTCTTCAACTTTCGTACCGGCATTATGGAAGAAGAAAACTCCCAAATCATCCTGGACCCGCAAGTGATCAGTCGGCGTTACCTGCGAGGCTGGTTTACGATAGACTTCATCTCCTCTATTCCGGTGGACTACATCTTCCTGATAGTGGATATAGAGTCCCGGCTTGAGTCGACAGATGTGTACCGCACCGCCAGGGCACTGCGCATCGTCCGCTTCACCAAGATCCTCAGCCTGCTCAGATTGTTGCGCTTGTCCAGATTAATACGTTACATTCATCAGTGGGAAGAGGTGAGTGAAGGAGCAGGAAGAGAAACAGATAGAGGAAATTAAGACAAGGATAGGAAAAGAAAAGAAACAGTTGGAGAAAATTTGCCAAATCTGAGGGAAACATTAAAATGCACAATGCCGCTGATTTTTTAGAACTGACTGTTTGCTTATGGTTTTCTTTCAAGTTTTGGTCAGATCATCTTTTATGTAATAACTTGCTCCATCTCAGAAATGGCTTTTCTTTTTGGTTAACATCACCAAGGCTTACTATGTATGGCAAAAGGTAATGTAGCCTTTCTGAATTCTAGTCAAGCGATATATGACGCACAGATCACACGAAGTCACTTCTTTAAACCAAGCAGCTTTTTTGGGCAAATTTGTGTGACGAACTTGAACTCTTTGCTAAATCTGCATGATAAATTTAAATTCCTGATTGTGTGGATTCCTATTGAAATGGCTGGATTTCACCAAAAATAGTACCAAACAACAGTAAATGTGACTGCATTTTCAGAACAGGTTTTGTTCTAACTGTACTATCTCACTTTTTTTCTTCCTTTACAGATCTTCCATATGACCTATGACCTAGCAAGCGCAGTGGTTCGCATAGTGAATCTGATAGGAATGATGCTGTTGCTGTGTCACTGGGATGGCTGCATGCAGTTCATGGTGCCCATGTTGCAAGACTTCCCAGCAAACTGCTGGGTCTCCAAAAACAACATGGTGGTATGAGGTTGTTTTAGGTTTTAGGTTTAGGTATGTTTGAGGTTGTTGGGGAATGTCTAAAAAATGTGCTAATTTGTTTGGAAATGCAGAAAATGCACACCTACTCCTTAAATAAAGTCCTAAAGCATTATGGGTGTGTTCACACCTGTAGTTCAGTTCTTTTGGTCCGGACTAAAAAAGAAAATGATCCATTTAGTCCTGGTTCCCTTAGCATTCACACTGTCATTTTTAAGACCGAACCTAAAAATACAAAACAAAAAACAGCTTTTATGCAACACATATTTTGTGACGGATCTTACCGAAGATCCAAAACAATGCTGTGTGCTGGGCTAAATGAACTCTCTGTGTGTGCGTACACACAGTAGTGGCCAAAAGTGATGTCCGGGATAGGAAAATTTACGTATTTTTTGACACTCAATTTCAAAATGAAAAAATTCTAATTTTATTAAAACATTTTTAAAGATTTTGTAATCATATTACGTAGGTTTTTTGTTTGTTTGTGATAATGCAATGAAATATGCCATATTGTACCAACATAATTTTTGGCCAAACTGAACATAAGAACATAAATTATGAACACAAGCAAAAACAAGAAAGAACCAATGAAATATTAAGAATTGATTATGTTTAAGATATTGATTATGATTATGTATGCTTTTTCCTGTGAGCTCTCTGTTTTTCTATGCTTTTTTTTCATAGTAAAATAAAACCTGTAGCTGTGGTTTGCCTTACAAGTAATTTTGTTGTGAGAAAAGAGAGAAACGCGAGTTTATATCGCTATTCTGACTCTATAACTCGCAATTGCAAGTTTATATGATGCATTTCTGACTTTATAACTCGCAATTGCAAGTTTATATCTCACAATTCTGACTATAAATCATATTTGCGTGTTTATATCACGCAATTCTGAGAAAAAAGTCAGAATTGAAAGATGTAAACACAATTACCTTTTTATTTTTTATTCTGTGGTGGAAAGAAGTTTCCATAGTTTTGTTCTTCCCCCATATTTAAAAAATATTAAATATTTTCCTCATATTTTGATGTAATTCAACATGTAGGGTCATTAAAAACAAAGGTCCCTTCTAGACATCACTTTTGGCCACTACTGTATGGTGGTATTTTTATCAACCCACAAATATGTAAAAGAGTCAAGGCAATGCCAACAATTCCCCCGTTGCACACACAAATGAAGATCTGCTGCAAATCCCGAACTATAAAAGGCAACGTGGCTCCTATGAGGGTGAAGAGGGTTCTGTCTTTTTAGGGTCGCACCTTGTGACATCACATCCAAACTGTGTGAACGCACCCTAAGTTTTGCTTCAAATTTACGTACTATAAATGTATCTTTCTCTGTCAGAATTCCACTTGGGACGTCCAATACTCCTATGCCCTTTTCATGTCCATGAGCCACATGCTGTGTATTGGGTATGGTGCTCAGGCTCCGGATGCACCAACTGACGTCTGGCTCACGATGATCAGCATGATTATTGGCGCCACCTGCTACGCCATGTTCCTGGGCAATGCCACCAACCTGGTCCAGTCCTTGGATGCTTCCCATCGTCAATATCAAGAGAAGGTACTAGTTGCTTGGTTGTTATTTTAAAGCATTTTTGAGACAAACTTTTTTTTTTCTAATTGTAAACAATTTGGTTGTCCGGTTTGTTACAGTATAAGCAGGTGGAACAGTACATGTCCTTCCACAAGCTACCAGCTGAAATGAGGCAGAGGATCCATGATTATTATGAGCACCGCTTCCAGGGCAAGATGTTTGATGAGGAAAATATCCTTGAAGAACTCAGTGACCCGCTAAAAGAGGTTTTTCTTATGCTTTTTCTTTCCTTTTTTGTTGACATCACCAAGGCTGTGTGGGCTATTGTTAACTCATAGCCAATATAGCCTAACTATTTAGACATTGTGTCTCATTCATTAACAGTGTTTACGTGCTTATTTATGCATAAGACCTGCGTGCAAACATTTTCAAACACAAATCATGATAAATGATTGTTAAAATGTAGAACCAACTGCAACTAAACATACACAAAAACTACATACAGTGGCCTTAGAAAAATATTAAAGTCTAAAAAAAATATATATATATATATATATATATATATAAATATAATAATGGTTGCGAGTTGAATATCCTATTTCACTGAAATGTGTTACATTACCTCCCATTATTATCTATTTCGTTTCTCAAATATAATCCCTTTTATCATCTCTTAGCATGTCTTAATTAAATAGGACAAATCCATGTACTTCTTCTGTGCGGATGTGTGTTAATTGGGGTGGATTATGTGCCTAATCCATGTTGTATTGTGTGTTTTACCTGCAGGAGATAGTGAACTTTAACTGCCGTGGGCTGGTAGCTAACATGCCACTGTTTGCAAATGCTGATCCTCACTTCGTCACGGTGCTCCTCACAAAGTTACGCTTCGAGGTCTTCCAGCCGGGCGATATGGTCATCCGTGAAGGGACGCTCGGTCGTAAGATGTACTTCATCCAGCATGGCTGTGTCAGTGTAATCACTCATGACAATAAAGAGAAGCTACTGAATGATGGCTGCTACTTTGGGGGTGAGTTTGATTTTTCCTTAGATGCTTTTAAGTCAAGTCAAATTTATTTGTTTAGCGCCTTTCACAATACACATTGGGCCCTATCTTGCACCCAGCGCAATTGACTTTGTACACCGACGCATGTATCATTCCTATTTTGCACCCGCGCACAGTGGACTTTTCCCTCTACAGATGCATGCCGGTAAACTAAGGAGTGAACTTGCGCTCCCAGGGGTGGTGCAGCGAAAAGAGGAGGCGTGTTTCGGCGCAAACGTTCCCTGATGCTATTTTGCAGGTTTAGAAAACAATTCCGCCACTGACCAGGAAAAACCTAGTCTAAAGTCAGTGGTGCGTTGCGCATGTTATTCAAATGCAATTTTAAGGGCGCATGCTTGGCTATAATCAATGTAGCGTGTGTACAACGCGCATACACTTTGATACTCTCATCTACACAGAAGCAGCAGTTTTCATTTTTGCAAATCATACATTATTACAAGGAAAAATATTAACACATGAGGGAAATCATTGTTGTGTCCATGAAGATGTGAAAAAAAAAAATCTAGCTTACACATTTACCCAAATTATTATACGCCTGTTTAACCGAAGCTAATTTGGGTGGGTTTCTCCCAACCCCAATGTCACTTCTCTGTCTTTTACGGCCCTGACGAGAACGTCGGTCTCCTCGGCTGTGAACCGCTCCTGGCGTGCGCCTGGCAAATCCGCCGTTATAATAGCAATCCGCCATGGAACCAAGGGGGTAATCTTTCAGCCAGAAACTGAAGCTTCCCCGGGGGCCGCCATTGATTAGCGGACCCCCACCTGCTGTTAGCATTCCATTGACTCCCATTCATTTTTGCGTCACTTTACATCTAACTTTACATCTGAGGCGTTTAAAGACACCATTTGTCCATTATTTATTTCTAAAGAAACATGAAAATGTATAAAAGGCTCCATTACCTTGTATCTTACGTTATGGCCCCGTAGAAGCAGTTTTTGTAAAAATAGGCTAACGATTGCGTCATAACCACGCGACTCTCTGTCGCACAGTAGAGAAATTACCGTATGGACAGGAGGAGAAGCTCGCGGGCAATCGGGGAGACGTGGAAGCAAAATGACAAAATAATTCATTAGACTACCTAGCAAAAGTTTATCCTTCTCCTAGCTCACGGACAGCTCCTATTCACACTCTCCATCTCTGCAAGTTTCGGAAGGGAATGATTCAGATTTCTCTTGGCACAGCTACTAGAAGACCGGTTGCTCATGTCACATCTACGTCGTCAAGCTCAGCTTGAGTCTGCGCAGTACGCTCAGTCATCAGGAAGTGAGAGCTTCTAATTGACTTCACTTTTCTCTGTTGAATCCAATGGGGTCGCTGTGTCCATTTCTTTTACTGTCTATGCATGGAACAAGCACGCCTGCTCTTAAAGGGAATGTGAGATGACGCTCTGATTGGTTTATTTCACGTTACGCCCAAACCACACCTATGAATAATGAAGCTACTTCAGACCAACCCATTTTAGATTTGCGTCGGGCGCAAGAGTCATTTATCCCGCCGGTATAATAGCAACAGCGCCCAAGACCCGCTCACAAAGTTACTTGCGTTTCGCGCTTGATACTTGCGTTTCAGATCGTTAAAATAGGGCCCATTGTTTCAAAGCAGCTTTGCAGACAATCATGATGTTAATGTTTATAATATCTCAATATCTTAATGCCTTATAGTCACATTTAACAGATTAGCATGGAAGCATGTTTTCCGCCATGGAAATATTAATAAGGTAATTGCAACTTATCTCAGAATTCTGACTTTCGATTGCCTCCACGAACGGTGTAGGGCCAAATTTTGCCATGAATGTGAACATATGTTGTCTGTGAATTTTTTATATAATTTTTCATGTTATGAGTTTGACAGTACATTGTACGATTCTTTGGCTAGCAGTTGTGGAAAAGACATAACGAGAAAGACTACATCGCCTATGTGACGTCACCCCATGACACATTTTCCCTCCACTTGTCAAATCACGGTGCTAATGCTGCGATAATCTATGGAGACAGATCGAGATGCCTGTGTGTTTTGTACCCAAATGTCACCATTCAAACCAAATGGGCTGTTCTTTCTTCAGAAACGCGTCGAAAGCAGCGAAGAGTTGTAGTCCACAAAGTGCTCTCACACAAAGTCTAACCGTATCAAACTTCTACCCGCTAAATTGTAGCATTCTTTACACGAAAAGTTATATTAAAAATTCACAGACAATGTTCACATTCATGGCAAAATTCAAACGGGACCAGAAAATAATTATTTTCTCCCATTCACTTGCATTGACGATTTTCAATCTAGAGGTCCAGTGGGGTTTTACGGATGGGCGGGACTTACCAGCTCTATATATATAACATGTTCCTCCTCAGTCAGATAATAGCGCAATATGCATTAGGATTTGATACAAGAATTTAGCTTAATCTAAATTTGTTCTGTTCCTCTTCTTTTTTTTAGAGATATGTCTACTGACCCGTGGCCGTCGTACAGCCAGCGTCAGAGCCGAAACATACTGCAGACTTTACTCGCTCAGCGTGGACAGCTTTAATGAGGTTTTAGAGGAGAACCCATTAATGAGGAGGGCGTTTGAGAGCGTGGCGGTGGACCGGCTGGACCGTGAGGGAAACCGCATTGTGTATTCACAAAAGAGCATGGAGAATGTTGGGGACTGAAGGATTCTTTGCGTGAACTCTCTCTTGGTGGATTCTGACTGACCGAAGACTCACTGAAGATGGATGAATGTAGAAAAAAAACATGGAGGAAAGTGTTACAGTGTCCACATAATTGACATTAATGACAATGTACAGTTGCAGTATGGTGTGATTTATCTAATTAAAATAGTCATTTCTTATTCTTACTTTGACAATGCAATGTAAAAACAAGCAATATCAGTCCTATAGTCCTGATGTTTAGCTGACTATTTATATACTGAATTCATTTCAGTCAGAAACCATTAGTTTAGCAGGTTTAGTTTACCTTGATCAATGTGATAACAAATCAATATAACATGCAACAATATATTATAATACAATTTAATTAACAATACAATGAAATGAGCATAGCATAAAACAGTCTAACATTACAACAGTTTATTTATTTATTTTTACGCTCTTAGAAAAAAAGGGATCCTTCCTTATATAGGATCCTGACTCCATTTTAAAGGGCGCTTTATACCAAAAAGGTTCTATATAAGGAGAAATATCTTAAATGATCGTGCAATACTTCCATATTTAATGGGTTATTTCACATTTTCTTGTAATAAAGTATGTTTACAAGCTGTTTAAATCATAAAATTTAATAAAAGTAAAAAAGAATGAATTAAAACAAAATCCATAAAATATATATATCTATGAAGCGCCTGACAGAATCCTGTAAGGTTCTATAGACAGCCTTTTCTTCTGAGAGTGTAGTTTCAAGTAATAATAGCCTTTACTCTGTGAATTGCTCCCTGTAAATTTTGCATTTTGCAAAACATCTCCGAAGTGATTTTGCATATGTTTACTCAGTATATGTTTAACTCATTAATCTTGTTGTCTTGGACATTGGTTTCAGTCAAAACCTCCAGTGAGCGTGATTTTACCAAGTACATGTTCCTGGATCAACCACTTTTGTTGATCCTGGATCAACATTCCAACTTGCAGGGTTAGGTGCTTCTACATCAGTGTTATTCACCTATCGTTTAGGGGTATGGATAGGGTTAGAATTACATTTTCCGACAGGAATGTTGTTCCAGGATCAACAAATTATGTTGATCCAGGAACATGTCTGTCTTGGCAAAATCACAGTGACCCCATGTTTCAAGTTAAACCAATCCAAAAAAGTTGAAAATAATTGTTTCGATTAGATGTTCGACAATACAATAATAACTCAGATTAAACTGAATTCTATCTGCTTTCCGGATCAACATTGAGCACTTAAGAATCATGCACTGTAACAGAAGATGTCGTCTGAAAGACTTGGCTATAAGCTGGGACATCCTGTCCACTGTCTTCTTAGCGTCATATTAAAGTATTAAACAATATTAGTCACATAATCGCTGATTAAACTCATTTCCGTTTGGCCTGCTGAGACCTTGAGATGTGCTTTTGAGGAAACTATTTACCCAGGAGCAAATATTAATTTTAAATTACATTTTGTTTGTAACATTTCTACTCTTCTCTGTGGTTGTAAATAAAAATATATATTTTGTCCCACGTAATGTGTGATATTATATAGATGAATGAGTATTATGGAAAAACAATTGTGATTCTGAGTATAAAAGTTAAGTTGATGTTTCCAGATTGTTTTTGGGAACAAATGTGGGAATTTATTTTGCAGTGAAGATTGTTTTTCAGATTTTTACTAAAATTCACCTTAAAGGACATCATAATATAAGCTGTAAACTACAGTTACTCTGTATATGAGTCTGCATACAGTTTGGTAGAATATATGTCATTTATTATTTTCAAAGAATTACAGTTTCCTTCATTTAATTGCTTTCATACTAAATAAAACTACACTTCATGTTTGTGCAATTTATACTCAGAGGGTGAAATGATACAACAATGGTGGTCTACTAAAGTGATTACAAACAGTATTTGGACAATTAAGCCACAGTTAAAATTATTTTGATTTTTAAATTGTAAAATTAAATTCATTGCATAGATAATGTCAAACCAAGTGTCATCAGTTTCCCTCAAGTTAACAAAGATGCAACAAAATGTGTAGATCATCGCCTATAAAATATATGACACTTGGTTTGATTTTTTGTTATAATCTGATTTTTTTTATGCAAAAACTTTCCTACACTACCGTTCAAAAGTTTAAAGTCAGTAAGATTTTTTATAATGTTTAAAAGGCTGCTTTTTAAAGTTCACTTTAAGATGAAAATTCTGTCATCATTTACTCATCCTCAAGTTGTTTCAAACCTGTGTGAATTTCTTTTTTCTGAACACAAAACAAGATATTTTGAACTGACTTCCATAGTATTTTCTCCTAGTCATCAAGTGTGTAGTTCCGACATTCTTCAAAATATCTTCCCTTGTGTTCAGCAGAAGAAAGAAATTCATACAGGTTTGGAACAGCTTGAGGGTGAGTAAATGATGACAGAATTTTCATTTTTAGGTGAACTATCCCTTTCAAGTGTCACTTGTATATAGACACGCCCCTTCCAACTTCACATCTCATCTGAATTCCGAGTTTCAGCTTTGTAAATACGACTTTTCTTTGTTATTTATCTGGTCCTGAGGGAGCCCACGTGGAGAGACATGCAAAAACACGGGGGCCGTGCAGAAACTCCCTCATCTGTGTTCATGTAGGACCAGACATACTGAACCAGTGATGAGTGTATAGTAATTGCAATGACTGTAATGTAATGTGAATTCGTATGATTTAATTTGCACATCACAGTCATTCCGGAGTCATAACTAATGTCTCTAAAACATTGTGTTTTGTAACCCAGATATGTAAACATATACGTAAGAGCGCCTCCACCATACAGGTCGAAGCCGTTATTACATCCGGGTCGGTCGCTGTATTCCTTCCGCTCTGTCTAAATTTCATAACGCTGATCCAGGGAGATCACGAAGGTAAGCAGCAGTTCGGCTCTTTCGCTTGATTCATCTGTTTACAAAGCAGGGGTTAGACATTTTGTTCCTAAAAATTTATCTCAATAAATCACGGTCATATACTTTCTGTAACGTAAATAAATCGGAACG